>NW_026970528.1:0-235184 GCF_028390025.1 Pseudophryne corroboree
AGTAGAAAGAAAATTTGAAAGCCTCCTGTTAGGCCATCATCTACACGACATAGCCCTGAATTTTCCAATGCGCAGCTCTTTGCAAAAGAGAGATATTGGCAAGGAAAAGCTGTCTTGTACCTTTGCATTTTTCTCCCAAACGAAGGTCACTAGAAAGAAAATTTTAAAGCCTCCTGTTAGGCCATCATCTACACGACATAGCCCTGAATTTTCCAATGCGCAGCTCTTTGCAAAAGAGAGATATTGGCAAGGAAAAGCTGTCAGGTACCTTTGCATTTTTCTCCCAAACGAAGGACACTAGAAAGAAAATTTTAAAGCCTACTGTTAGGCCATCATCTACACGAAATAGCCCTGAATTTTCCAATGCGCAGCTCTTTGCAAAAGAGAGATATTGGCAAGGAAAAGCTGTCTTGTACCATTGCATTTTTCTCCCAAACGAAGGACACTAGAAAGAAAAATGTAAAGCCTCCTGTTAGGCCATCATCTACACGACATAGCCCTGAATTTTCCAATGCGCAGCTCTTTGCAAAAGAGAGATATTGGCAAGGAAAAGCTGTCTTGTACCATTGCATTTTTCTCCCAAACGAAGGTCACTAGAAAGAAAATTTTAAAGCCTCCTGTTAGGCCATCATCTACACGACATAGCCCTGAATTTTCCAATGCGCAGCTCTTTGCAAAAGAGAGATATTGGCAAGGAAAAGCTGTCTTGTACCTTTGCATTTTTCTCCCAAACGAAGGTCAGTAGAAAGAAAATTTTAAAGCCTCCTGTTAGGCCATCATCTACACGACATAGCCCTGAATTTTCCAATGCGCAGCTCTTTGCAAAAGAGAGATATTGGCAAGGAAAAGCTGTCTTGTACCTTTGCATTTTTCTCCCAAACGAAGGTCACTAGAAAGAAAATTTTAAAGCCTCCTGTTAGGCCATCATCTACACGACATAGCCCTGAATTTTCCAATGCGCAGCTCTTTGCAAAAGAGAGATATTGGCAAGGAAAAGCTGTCTTGTACCTTTGCATTTTTCTCCCAAACGAAGGACACTAGAAAGAAAATTTTAAAGCCTCCTGTTAGGCCATCATCTACACGAAATAGCCCTGAATTTTCCAATGCGCAGCTCTTTGCAAAAGAGAGATATTGGCAAGGAAAAGCTGTCTTGTACCTTTGCATTTTTCTCCCAAACGAAGGACACTAGAAAGAAAATTTTAAAGCCTCCTGTTAGGCCATCATCTACACGACATAGCCCTGAATTTTCCAATGCGTAGCTCTTTGCAAAAGAGAGATATTGGCAAGGAAAAGCTGTCTTGTACCATTGCATTTTTCTCCCAAACGAAGGACACTAGAAAGAAAATTTTAAAGCCTCCTGTTAGGCCATCATCTACACGACATAGCCCTGAATTTTCCAATGCGCAGCTCTTTGCAAAAGAGAGATATTGGCAAGGAAAAGCTGTCTTGTACCATTGCATTTTTCTCCCAAACGAAGGTCACTAGAAAGAAAATTTTTAAAGCCTCCTGTTAGGCCATCATCTACACGACATAGCCCTGAATTTTCCAATGCGCAGCTCTTTGCAAAAGAGAGATATTGGCAAGGAAAAGCTGTCTTGTACCTTTGCATTTTTCTCCCAAACGAAGGTCAGTAGAAAGAAAATTTTAAAGCCTCCTGTTAGGCCATCATCTACACGACATAGCCCTGAATTTTCCAATGCGTAGCTCTTTGCAAAAGAGAGATATTGGCAAGGAAAAGCTGTCTTGTACCTTTGCATTTTTCTCCCAAACGAAGGACACTAGAAAGAAAATTTTAAAGCCTCCTGTTAGGCCATCATCTACACGAAATAGCCCTGAATTTTCCAATGCGCAGCTCTTTGCAAAAGAGAGATATTGGCAAGGAAAAGCTGTCTTGTACCATTGCATTTTTCTCCCAAACGAAGGACACTAGAAAGAAAATTTTAAAGCCTCCTGTTAGGCCATCATCTACACGACATAGCCCTGAATTTTCCAATGCGCAGCTCTTTGCAAAAGAGAGATATTGGCAAGGAAAAGCTGTCTTGTACCATTGCATTTTTCTCCCAAACGAAGGACACTAGAAAGAAAATTTTAAAGCCTCCTGTTAGGCCATCATCTACACGACATAGCCCTGAATTTTCCAATGCGCAGATCTTTGCAAAAGAGAGATATTGGCAAGGAAAAGCTGTCTTGTACCATTGCATTTTTCTCCCAAACGAAGGACACTAGAAAGAAAATTTTAAAGCCTCCTGTTAGGCCATCATCTACACGACATAGCCCTGAATTTTCCAATGCGTAGCTCTTTGCAAAAGAGAGATATTGGCAAGGAAAAGCTGTCTTGTACCATTGCATTTTTCTCCCAAACGAAGGACACTAGAAAGAAAATTTTAAAGCCTCCTGTTAGGCCATCATCTACACGACATAGCCCTGAATTTTCCAATGCGTAGCTCTTTGCAAAAGAGAGATATTGGCAAGGAAAAGCTGTCTTGTACCATTGCATTTTTCTCCCAAACGAAGGACACTAGAAAGAAAATTTTAAAGCCTCCTGTTAGGCCATCATCTACACGAAATAGCCCTGAATTTTCCAATGCGCAGCTCTTTGCAAAAGAGAGATATTGGCAAGGAAAATCTGTCTTGTACCATTGCATTTTTCTCCCAAACGAAGGTCACTAGAAAGAAAATTTTTAAAGCCTCCTGTTAGGCCATCATCTACACGACATAGCCCTGAATTTTCCAATGCGCAGCTCTTTGCAAAAGAGAGATATTGGCAAGGAAAAGCTGTCTTGTACCATTGCATTTTTCTCCCAAACGAAGGTCAGTAGAAAGAAAATTTGAAAGCCTCCTGTTAGGCCATCATCTACACGACATAGCCCTGAATTTTCCAATGCGCAGCTCTTTGCAAAAGAGAGATATTGGCAAGGAAAAGCTGTCTTGTACCTTTGCATTTTTCTCCCAAACGAAGGTCACTAGAAAGAAAATTTTAAAGCCTCCTGTTAGGCCATCATCTACACGACATAGCCCTGAATTTTCCAATGCGCAGCTCTTTGCAAAAGAGAGATATTGGCAAGGAAAAGCTGTCAGGTACCTTTGCATTTTTCTCCCAAACGAAGGACACTAGAAAGAAAATTTTAAAGCCTACTGTTAGGCCATCATCTACACGAAATAGCCCTGAATTTTCCAATGCGCAGCTCTTTGCAAAAGAGAGATATTGGCAAGGAAAAGCTGTCTTGTACCATTGCATTTTTCTCCCAAACGAAGGACACTAGAAAGAAAAATGTAAAGCCTCCTGTTAGGCCATCATCTACACGACATAGCCCTGAATTTTCCAATGCGCAGCTCTTTGCAAAAGAGAGATATTGGCAAGGAAAAGCTGTCTTGTACCATTGCATTTTTCTCCCAAACGAAGGTCACTAGAAAGAAAATTTTAAAGCCTCCTGTTAGGCCATCATCTACACGACATAGCCCTGAATTTTCCAATGCGTAGCTCTTTGCAAAAGAGAGATATTGGCAAGGAAAAGCTGTCTTGTACCATTGCATTTTTCTCCAAAACGAAGGACACTAGAAAGAAAATTTTAAAGCCTCCTGTTAGGCCATCATCTACACGACATAGCCCTGAATTTTCCAATGCGCAGCTCTTTGCAAAAGAGAGATATTGGCAAGGAAAAGCTGTCTTGTACCTTTGCATTTTTCTCCCAAACGAAGGACACTAGAAAGAAAATTTTAAAGCCTCCTGTTAGGCCATCATCTACACGAAATAGCCCTGAATTTTCCAATGCGCAGCTCTTTGCAAAAGAGAGATATTGGCAAGGAAAAGCTGTCTTGTACCTTTGCATTTTTCTCCCAAACGAAGGACACTAGAATTAAAATTTTAAAGCCTCCTGTTAGGCCATCATCTACACGAAATAGCCCTGAATTTTCCAATGCGCAGCTCTTTGCAAAAGAGAGATATTGGCAAGGAAAAGCTGTCTTGTACCATTGCATTTTTCTCCCAAACGAAGGTCACTAGTAAAGAAAATTTTTAAAGCCTCCTGTTAGGCCATCATCTACACGACATAGCCCTGAATTTTCCAATGCGCAGCTCTTTGCAAAAGAGAGATATTGGCAAGGAAAAGCTGTCTTGTACCTTTGCATTTTTCTCCCAAACGAAGGTCAGTAGAAAGAAAATTTTAAAGCCTCCTGTTAGGCCATCATCTACACGACATAGCCCTGAATTTTCCAATGCGTAGCTCTTTGCAAAAGAGAGATATTGGCAAGGAAAAGCTGTCTTGTACCTTTGCATTTTTCTCCCAAACGAAGGAAACTAGAAAGAAAATTTTAAAGCCTCCTGTTAGGCCATCATCTACACGAAATAGCCCTGAATTTTCCAATGCGCAGCTCTTTGCAAAAGAGAGATATTGGCAAGTAAAAGCTGTCTTGTACCATTGCATTTTTCTCCCAAACGAAGGACACTAGAAAGAAAATTTTAAAGCCTCCTGTTAGGCCATCATCTACACGACATAGCCCTGAATTTTCCAATGCGCAGCTCTTTGCAAAAGAGAGATATTGGCAAGGAAAAGCTGTCTTGTACCATTGCATTTTTCTCCCAAACGAAGGTCACTAGAAAGAAAATTTTTAAAGCCTCCTGTTAGGCCATCATCTACACGACATAGCCCTGAATTTTCCAATGCGCAGCTCTTTGCAAAAGAGAGATATTGGCAAGGAAAAGCTGTCTTGTACCTTTGCATTTTTCTCCCAAACGAAGGTCAGTAGAAAGAAAATTTTAAAGCCTCCTGTTAGGCCATCATCTACACGAAATAGCCCTGAATTTTCCAATGCGCAGCTCTTTGCAAAAGAGAGATATTGGCAAGGAAAAGCTGTCAGGTACCTTTGCATTTTTCTCCCAAACGAAGGACACTAGAAAGAAAATTTTAAAGCCTCCTGTTAGGCCATCATCTACACGAAATAGCCCTGAATTTTCCAATGCGCAGCTCTTTGCAAAAGAGAGATATTGGCAAGGAAAAGCTGTCTTGTACCATTGCATTTTTCTCCCAAACGAAGGACACTAGAAAGAAAATTTTAAAGCCTCCTGTTAGGCCATCATCTACACGACATAGCCCTGAATTTTCCAATGCGCAGCTCTTTGCAAAAGAGAGATATTGGCAAGGAAAAGCTGTCTTGTACCTTTGCATTTTTCTCCCAAACGAAGGTCACTAGAAAGAAAATTTTAAAGCCTCCTGTTAGGCCATCATCTACACGACATAGCCCTGAATTTTCCAATGCGCAGCTCTTTGCAAAAGAGAGATATTGGCAAGGAAAAGCTGTCTTGTACCTTTGCATTTTTCTCCCAAACGAAGGACACTAGAAAGAAAATTTTAAAGCCTCCTGTTAGGCCATCATCTACACGACATAGCCCTGAATTTTCCAATGCGTAGCTCTTTGCAAAAGAGAGATATTGGCAAGGAAAAGCTGTCTTGTACCATTGCATTTTTCTCCCAAACGAAGGACACTAGAAAGAAAATTTTAAAGCCTCCTGTTAGGCCATCATCTACACGACATAGCCCTGAATTTTCCAATGCGCAGCTCTTTGCAAAAGAGAGATATTGGCAAGGAAAAGCTATCTTGTACCATTGCATTTTTCTCCCAAACGAAGGTCACTAGAAAGAAAATTTTTAAAGCCTCCTGTTAGGCCATCATCTACACGACATAGCCCTGAATTTTCCAATGCGCAGCTCTTTGCAAAAGAGAGATATTGGCAAGGAAAAGCTGTCTTGTACCTTTGCATTTTTCTCCCAAACGAAGGTCAGTAGAAAGAAAATTTGAAAGCCTCCTGTTAGGCCATCATCTACACGACATAGCCCTGAATTTTCCAATGCGCAGCTCTTTGCAAAAGAGAGATATTGGCAAGGAAAAGCTGTCTTGTACCTTTGCATTTTTCTCCCAAACGAAGGTCACTAGAAAGAAAATTTTAAAGCCTCCTGTTAGGCCATCATCTACACGACATAGCCCTGAATTTTCCAATGCGCAGCTCTTTGCAAAAGAGAGATATTGGCAAGGAAAAGCTGTCAGGTACCTTTGCATTTTTCTCCCAAACGAAGGACACTAGAAAGAAAATTTTAAAGCCTACTGTTAGGCCATCATCTACACGAAATAGCCCTGAATTTTCCAATGCGCAGCTCTTTGCAAAAGAGAGATATTGGCAAGGAAAAGCTGTCTTGTACCATTGCATTTTTCTCCCAAACGAAGGTCACTAGAAAGAAAATTTTTAAAGCCTCCTGTTAGGCCATCATCTACACGACATAGCCCTGAATTTTCCAATGCGCAGCTCTTTGCAAAAGAGAGATATTGGCAAGGAAAAGCTGTCTTGTACCATTGCATTTTTCTCCCAAACGAAGGACACTAGAAAGAAAATTTTAAAGCCTCCTGTTAGGCCATCATCTACACGACATAGCCCTGAATTTTCCAATGCGCAGATCTTTGCAAAAGAGAGATATTGGCAAGGAAAAGCTGTCTTGTACCATTGCATTTTTCTCCCAAACGAAGGACACTAGAAAGAAAATTTTAAAGCCTCCTGTTAGGCCATCATCTACACGACATAGCCCTGAATTTTCCAATGCGTAGCTCTTTGCAAAAGAGAGATATTGGCAAGGAAAAGCTGTCTTGTACCATTGCATTTTTCTCCCAAACGAAGGACACTAGAAAGAAAATTTTAAAGCCTCCTGTTAGGCCATCATCTACACGACATAGCCCTGAATTTTCCAATGCGTAGCTCTTTGCAAAAGAGAGATATTGGCAAGGAAAAGCTGTCTTGTACCATTGCATTTTTCTCCCAAACGAAGGACACTAGAAAGAAAATTTTAAAGCCTCCTGTTAGGCCATCATCTACACGAAATAGCCCTGAATTTTCCAATGCGCAGCTCTTTGCAAAAGAGAGATATTGGCAAGGAAAATCTGTCTTGTACCATTGCATTTTTCTCCCAAACGAAGGTCACTAGAAAGAAAATTTTTAAAGCCTCCTGTTAGGCCATCATCTACACGACATAGCCCTGAATTTTCCAATGCGCAGCTCTTTGCAAAAGAGAGATATTGGCAAGGAAAAGCTGTCTTGTACCATTGCATTTTTCTCCCAAACGAAGGTCAGTAGAAAGAAAATTTGAAAGCCTCCTGTTAGGCCATCATCTACACGACATAGCCCTGAATTTTCCAATGCGCAGCTCTTTGCAAAAGAGAGATATTGGCAAGGAAAAGCTGTCTTGTACCTTTGCATTTTTCTCCCAAACGAAGGTCACTAGAAAGAAAATTTTAAAGCCTCCTGTTAGGCCATCATCTACACGACATAGCCCTGAATTTTCCAATGCGCAGCTCTTTGCAAAAGAGAGATATTGGCAAGGAAAAGCTGTCAGGTACCTTTGCATTTTTCTCCCAAACGAAGGACACTAGAAAGAAAATTTTAAAGCCTACTGTTAGGCCATCATCTACACGAAATAGCCCTGAATTTTCCAATGAGCAGCTCTTTGCAAAAGAGAGATATTGGCAAGGAAAAGCTGTCTTGTACCATTGCATTTTTCTCCCAAACGAAGGACACTAGAAAGAAAAATGTAAAGCCTCCTGTTAGGCCATCATCTACACGACATAGCCCTGAATTTTCCAATGCGCAGCTCTTTGCAAAAGAGAGATATTGGCAAGGAAAAGCTGTCTTGTACCATTGCATTTTTCTCCCAAACGAAGGTCACTAGAAAGAAAATTTTAAAGCCTCCTGTTAGGCCATCATCTACACGACATAGCCCTGAATTTTCCAATGCGTAGCTCTTTGCAAAAGAGAGATATTGGCAAGGAAAAGCTGTCTTGTACCATTGCATTTTTCTCCAAAACGAAGGACACTAGAAAGAAAATTTTAAAGCCTCCTGTTAGGCCATCATCTACACGACATAGCCCTGAATTTTCCAATGCGCAGCTCTTTGCAAAAGAGAGATATTGGCAAGGAAAAGCTGTCTTGTACCTTTGCATTTTTCTCCCAAACGAAGGACACTAGAAAGAAAATTTTAAAGCCTCCTGTTAGGCCATCATCTACACGAAATAGCCCTGAATTTTCCAATGCGCAGCTCTTTGCAAAAGAGAGATATTGGCAAGGAAAAGCTGTCTTGTACCTTTGCATTTTTCTCCCAAACGAAGGACACTAGAATTAAAATTTTAAAGCCTCCTGTTAGGCCATCATCTACACGAAATAGCCCTGAATTTTCCAATGCGCAGCTCTTTGCAAAAGAGAGATATTGGCAAGGAAAAGCTGTCTTGTACCATTGCATTTTTCTCCCAAACGAAGGTCACTAGTAAAGAAAATTTTTAAAGCCTCCTGTTAGGCCATCATCTACACGACATAGCCCTGAATTTTCCAATGCGCAGCTCTTTGCAAAAGAGAGATATTGGCAAGGAAAAGCTGTCTTGTACCTTTGCATTTTTCTCCCAAACGAAGATCAGTAGAAAGAAAAATTTAAAGCCTCCTGTTAGGCCATCATCTACACGACATAGCCCTGAATTTTCCAATGCGTAGCTCTTTGCAAAAGAGAGATATTGGCAAGGAAAAGCTGTCTTGTACCTTTGCATTTTTCTCCCAAACGAAGGAAACTAGAAAGAAAATTTTAAAGCCTCCTGTTAGGCCATCATCTACACGAAATAGCCCTGAATTTTCCAATGCGCAGCTCTTTGCAAAAGAGAGATATTGGCAAGTAAAAGCTGTCTTGTACCATTGCATTTTTCTCCCAAACGAAGGACACTAGAAAGAAAATTTTAAAGCCTCCTGTTAGGCCATCATCTACACGACATAGCCCTGAATTTTCCAATGCGCAGCTCTTTGCAAAAGAGAGATATTGGCAAGGAAAAGCTGTCTTGTACCATTGCATTTTTCTCCCAAACGAAGGTCACTAGAAAGAAAATTTTTAAAGCCTCCTGTTAGGCCATCATCTACACGACATAGCCCTGAATTTTCCAATGCGCAGCTCTTTGCAAAAGAGAGATATTGGCAAGGAAAAGCTGTCTTGTACCTTTGCATTTTTCTCCCAAACGAAGGTCAGTAGAAAGAAAATTTTAAAGCCTCCTGTTAGGCCATCATCTACACGAAATAGCCCTGAATTTTCCAATGCGCAGCTCTTTGCAAAAGAGAGATATTGGCAAGGAAAAGCTGTCAGGTACCTTTGCATTTTTCTCCCAAACGAAGGACACTAGAAAGAAAATTTTAAAGCCTCCTGTTAGGCCATCATCTACACGAAATAGCCCTGAATTTTCCAATGCGCAGCTCTTTGCAAAAGAGAGATATTGGCAAGGAAAAGCTGTCTTGTACCATTGCATTTTTCTCCCAAACGAAGGACACTAGAAAGAAAATTTTAAAGCCTCCTGTTAGGCCATCATCTACACGACATAGCCCTGAATTTTCCAATGCGCAGCTCTTTGCAAAAGAGAGATATTGGCAAGGAAAAGCTGTCTTGTACCTTTGCATTTTTCTCCCAAACGAAGGTCACTAGAAAGAAAATTTTAAAGCCTCCTGTTAGGCCATCATCTACACGACATAGCCCTGAATTTTCCAATGCGCAGCTCTTTGCAAAAGAGAGATATTGGCAAGGAAAAGCTGTCTTGTACCTTTGCATTTTTCTCCCAAACGAAGGACACTAGAAAGAAAATTTTAAAGCCTCCTGTTAGGCCATCATCTACACGACATAGCCCTGAATTTTCCAATGCGTAGCTCTTTGCAAAAGAGAGATATTGGCAAGGAAAAGCTGTCTTGTACCATTGCATTTTTCTCCCAAACGAAGGACACTAGAAAGAAAATTTTAAAGCCTCCTGTTAGGCCATCATCTACACGACATAGCCCTGAATTTTCCAATGCGCAGCTCTTTGCAAAAGAGAGATATTGGCAAGGAAAAGCTGTCTTGTACCATTGCATTTTTCTCCCAAACGAAGGTCACTAGAAAGAAAATTTTTAAAGCCTCCTGTTAGGCCATCATCTACACGACATAGCCCTGAATTTTCCAATGCGCAGCTCTTTGCAAAAGAGAGATATTGGCAAGGAAAAGCTGTCTTGTACCTTTGCATTTTTCTCCCAAACGAAGGTCAGTAGAAAGAAAATTTGAAAGCCTCCTGTTAGGCCATCATCTACACGACATAGCCCTGAATTTTCCAATGCGCAGCTCTTTGCAAAAGAGAGATATTGGCAAGGAAAAGCTGTCTTGTACCTTTGCATTTTTCTCCCAAACGAAGGTCACTAGAAAGAAAATTTTAAAGCCTCCTGTTAGGCCATCATCTACACGACATAGCCCTGAATTTTCCAATGCGCAGCTCTTTGCAAAAGAGAGATATTGGCAAGGAAAAGCTGTCAGGTACCTTTGCATTTTTCTCCCAAACGAAGGACACTAGAAAGAAAATTTTAAAGCCTACTGTTAGGCCATCATCTACACGAAATAGCCCTGAATTTTCCAATGCGCAGCTCTTTGCAAAAGAGAGATATTGGCAAGGAAAAGCTGTCTTGTACCATTGCATTTTTCTCCCAAACGAAGGACACTAGAAAGAAAAATTTAAAGCCTCCTGTTAGGCCATCATCTACACGACATAGCCCTGAATTTTCCAATGCGCAGCTCTTTGCAAAAGAGAGATATTGGCAAGGAAAAGCTGTCTTGTACCATTGCATTTTTCTCCCAAACGAAGGTCACTAGAAAGAAAATTTTAAAGCCTCCTGTTAGGCCATCATCTACACGACATAGCCCTGAATTTTCCAATGCGTAGCTCTTTGCAAAAGAGAGATATTGGCAAGGAAAAGCTGTCTTGTACCATTGCATTTTTCTCCCAAACGAAGGACACTAGAAAGAAAATTTTAAAGCCTCCTGTTAGGCCATCATCTACACGACATAGCCCTGAATTTTCCAATGCGTAGCTCTTTGCAAAAGAGAGATATTGGCAAGGAAAAGCTGTCTTGTACCATTGCATTTTTCTCCCAAACGAAGGACACTAGAAAGAAAATTTTAAAGCCTCCTGTTAGGCCATCATCTACACGAAATAGCCCTGAATTTTCCAATGCGCAGCTCTTTGCAAAAGAGAGATATTGGCAAGGAAAATCTGTCTTGTACCATTGCATTTTTCTCCCAAACGAAGGTCACTAGAAAGAAAATTTTTAAAGCCTCCTGTTAGGCCATCATCTACACGACATAGCCCTGAATTTTCCAATGCGCAGCTCTTTGCAAAAGAGAGATATTGGCAAGGAAAAGCTGTCTTGTACCATTGCATTTTTCTCCCAAACGAAGGTCAGTAGAAAGAAAATTTGAAAGCCTCCTGTTAGGCCATCATCTACACGACATAGCCCTGAATTTTCCAATGCGCAGCTCTTTGCAAAAGAGAGATATTGGCAAGGAAAAGCTGTCTTGTACCTTTGCATTTTTCTCCCAAACGAAGGACACTAGAAAGAAAATTTTAAAGCCTCCTGTTAGGCCATCATCTACACGACATAGCCCTGAATTTTCCAATGCGCAGCTCTTTGCAAAAGAGAGATATTGGCAAGGAAAAGCTGTCAGGTACCTTTGCATTTTTCTCCCAAACGAAGGACACTAGAAAGAAAAATTTAAAGCCTCCTGTTAGGCCATCATCTACACGACATAGCCCTGAATTTTCCAATGCGCAGCTCTTTGCAAAAGAGAGATATTGGCAAGGAAAAGCTGTCTTGTACCATTGCATTTTTCTCCCAAACGAAGGTCACTAGAAAGAAAATTTTAAAGCCTCCTGTTAGGCCATCATCTACACGACATAGCCCTGAATTTTCCAATGCGTAGCTCTTTGCAAAAGAGAGATATTGGCAAGGAAAAGCTGTCTTGTACCATTGCATTTTTCTCCAAAACGAAGGACACTAGAAAGAAAATTTTAAAGCCTCCTGTTAGGCCATCATCTACACGACATAGCCCTGAATTTTCCAATGCGCAGCTCTTTGCAAAAGAGAGATATTGGCAAGGAAAAGCTGTCTTGTACCTTTGCATTTTTCTCCCAAACGAAGGTCAGTAGAAAGAAAATTTTAAAGCCTCCTGTTAGGCCATCATCTACACGACATAGCCCTGAATTTTCCAATGCGCAGCTCTTTGCAAAAGAGAGATATTGGCAAGGAAAAGCTGTCTTGTACCTTTGCATTTTTCTCCCAAACGAAGGTCAGTAGAAAGAAAATTTTAAAGCCTCCTGTTAGGCCATCATCTACACGACATAGCCCTGAATTTTCCAATGCGTAGCTCTTTGCAAAAGAGAGATATTGGCAAGGAAAAGCTGTCTTGTACCTTTGCATTTTTCTCCCAAACGAAGGAAACTAGAAAGAAAATTTTAAAGCCTCCTGTTAGGCCATCATCTACACGAAATAGCCCTGAATTTTCCAATGCGCAGCTCTTTGCAAAAGAGAGATATTGGCAAGTAAAAGCTGTCTTGTACCATTGCATTTTTCTCCCAAACGAAGGACACTAGAAAGAAAATTTTAAAGCCTCCTGTTAGGCCATCATCTACACGACATAGCCCTGAATTTTCCAATGCGCAGCTCTTTGCAAAAGAGAGATATTGGCAAGGAAAAGCTGTCTTGTACCATTGCATTTTTCTCCCAAACGAAGGTCACTAGAAAGAAAATTTTTAAAGCCTCCTGTTAGGCCATCATCTACACGACATAGCCCTGAATTTTCCAATGCGCAGCTCTTTGCAAAAGAGAGATATTGGCAAGGAAAAGCTGTCTTGTACCTTTGCATTTTTCTCCCAAACGAAGGTCAGTAGAAAGAAAATTTTAAAGCCTCCTGTTAGGCCATCATCTACACGACATAGCCCTGAATTTTCCAATGCGTAGCTCTTTGCAAAAGAGAGATATTGGCAAGGAAAAGCTGTCTTGTACCTTTGCATTTTTCTCCCAAACGAAGGACACTAGAAAGAAAATTTTAAAGCCTCCTGTTAGGCCATCATCTACACGAAATAGCCCTGAATTTTCCAATGCGCAGCTCTTTGCAAAAGAGAGATATTGGCAAGGAAAATCTGTCTTGTACCATTGCATTTTTCTCCCAAACGAAGGTCACTAGAAAGAAAATTTTTAAAGCCTCCTGTTAGGCCATCATCTACACGACATAGCCCTGAATTTTCCAATGCGCAGCTCTTTGCAAAAGAGAGATATTGGCAAGGAAAAGCTGTCTTGTACCATTGCATTTTTCTCCCAAACGAAGGTCAGTAGAAAGAAAATTTGAAAGCCTCCTGTTAGGCCATCATCTACACGACATAGCCCTGAATTTTCCAATGCGCAGCTCTTTGCAAAAGAGAGATATTGGCAAGGAAAAGCTGTCTTGTACCTTTGCATTTTTCTCCCAAACGAAGGACACTAGAAAGAAAATTTTAAAGCCTCCTGTTAGGCCATCATCTACACGACATAGCCCTGAATTTTCCAATGCGCAGCTCTTTGCAAAAGAGAGATATTGGCAAGGAAAAGCTGTCAGGTACCTTTGCATTTTTCTCCCAAACGAAGGACACTAGAAAGAAAAATTTAAAGCCTCCTGTTAGGCCATCATCTACACGACATAGCCCTGAATTTTCCAATGCGCAGCTCTTTGCAAAAGAGAGATATTGGCAAGGAAAAGCTGTCTTGTACCATTGCATTTTTCTCCCAAACGAAGGTCACTAGAAAGAAAATTTTAAAGCCTCCTGTTAGGCCATCATCTACACGACATAGCCCTGAATTTTCCAATGCGTAGCTCTTTGCAAAAGAGAGATATTGGCAAGGAAAAGCTGTCTTGTACCATTGCATTTTTCTCCAAAACGAAGGACACTAGAAAGAAAATTTTAAAGCCTCCTGTTAGGCCATCATCTACACGACATAGCCCTGAATTTTCCAATGCGCAGCTCTTTGCAAAAGAGAGATATTGGCAAGGAAAAGCTGTCTTGTACCTTTGCATTTTTCTCCCAAACGAAGGTCAGTAGAAAGAAAATTTTAAAGCCTCCTGTTAGGCCATCATCTACACGACATAGCCCTGAATTTTCCAATGCGCAGCTCTTTGCAAAAGAGAGATATTGGCAAGGAAAAGCTGTCTTGTACCTTTGCATTTTTCTCCCAAACGAAGGTCAGTAGAAAGAAAATTTTAAAGCCTCCTGTTAGGCCATCATCTACACGACATAGCCCTGAATTTTCCAATGCGTAGCTCTTTGCAAAAGAGAGATATTGGCAAGGAAAAGCTGTCTTGTACCTTTGCATTTTTCTCCCAAACGAAGGAAACTAGAAAGAAAATTTTAAAGCCTCCTGTTAGGCCATCATCTACACGAAATAGCCCTGAATTTTCCAATGCGCAGCTCTTTGCAAAAGAGAGATATTGGCAAGTAAAAGCTGTCTTGTACCATTGCATTTTTCTCCCAAACGAAGGACACTAGAAAGAAAATTTTAAAGCCTCCTGTTAGGCCATCATCTACACGACATAGCCCTGAATTTTCCAATGCGCAGCTCTTTGCAAAAGAGAGATATTGGCAAGGAAAAGCTGTCTTGTACCATTGCATTTTTCTCCCAAACGAAGGTCACTAGAAAGAAAATTTTTAAAGCCTCCTGTTAGGCCATCATCTACACGACATAGCCCTGAATTTTCCAATGCGCAGCTCTTTGCAAAAGAGAGATATTGGCAAGGAAAAGCTGTCTTGTACCTTTGCATTTTTCTCCCAAACGAAGGTCAGTAGAAAGAAAATTTTAAAGCCTCCTGTTAGGCCATCATCTACACGACATAGCCCTGAATTTTCCAATGCGTAGCTCTTTGCAAAAGAGAGATATTGGCAAGGAAAAGCTGTCTTGTACCTTTGCATTTTTCTCCCAAACGAAGGACACTAGAAAGAAAATTTTAAAGCCTCCTGTTAGGCCATCATCTACACGAAATAGCCCTGAATTTTCCAATGCGCAGCTCTTTGCAAAAGAGAGATATTGGCAAGGAAAAGCTGTCAGGTACCTTTGCATTTTTCTCCCAAACGAAGGACACTAGAAAGAAAATTTTAAAGCCTCCTGTTAGGCCATCATCTACACGACATAGCCCTGAATTTTCCAATGCGCAGCTCTTTGCAAAAGAGAGATATTGGCAAGGAAAAGCTGTCTTGTACCTTTGCATTTTTCTCCCAAACGAAGGTCACTAGAAAGAAAATTTTAAAGCCTCCTGTTAGGCCATCATCTACACGACATAGCCCTGAATTTTCCAATGCGCAGCTCTTTGCAAAAGAGAGATATTGGCAAGGAAAAGCTGTCAGGTACCTTTGCATTTTTCTCCCAAACGAAGGTCACTAGAAAGAAAATTTTAAAGCCTCCTGTTAGGCCATCATCTACACGACATAGCCCTGAATTTTCCAATGCGTAGCTCTTTGCAAAAGAGAGATATTGGCAAGGAAAAGCTGTTTTGTACCATTGCATTTTTCTCCCAAACGAAGGACACTAGAAAGAAAATTTTAAAGCCTCCTGTTAGGCCATCATCTACACGACATAGCCCTGAATTTTCCAATGCGTAGCTCTTTGCAAAAGAGAGATATTGGCAAGGAAAAGCTGTCTTGTACCATTGCATTTTTCTCCCAAACGAAGGACACTAGAAAGAAAATTTTAAAGCCTCCTGTTAGGCCATCATCTACACGAAATAGCCCTGAATTTTCCAATGCGCAGCTCTTTGCAAAAGAGAGATATTGGCAAGGAAAATCTGTCTTGTACCATTGCATTTTTCTCCCAAACGAAGGTCACTAGAAAGAAAATTTTTAAAGCCTCCTGTTAGGCCATCATCTACACGACATAGCCCTGAATTTTCCAATGCGCAGCTCTTTGCAAAAGAGAGATATTGGCAAGGAAAAGCTGTCTTGTACCATTGCATTTTTCTCCCAAACGAAGGTCAGTAGAAAGAAAATTTGAAAGCCTCCTGTTAGGCCATCATCTACACGACATAGCCCTGAATTTTCCAATGCGCAGCTCTTTGCAAAAGAGAGATATTGGCAAGGAAAAGCTGTCTTGTACCTTTGCATTTTTCTCCCAAACGAAGGACACTAGAAAGAAAATTTTAAAGCCTCCTGTTAGGCCATCATCTACACGACATAGCCCTGAATTTTCCAATGCGCAGCTCTTTGCAAAAGAGAGATATTGGCAAGGAAAAGCTGTCAGGTACCTTTGCATTTTTCTCCCAAACGAAGGACACTAGAAAGAAAAATTTAAAGCCTCCTGTTAGGCCATCATCTACACGACATAGCCCTGAATTTTCCAATGCGCAGCTCTTTGCAAAAGAGAGATATTGGCAAGGAAAAGCTGTCTTGTACCATTGCATTTTTCTCCCAAACGAAGGTCACTAGAAAGAAAATTTTAAAGCCTCCTGTTAGGCCATCATCTACACGACATAGCCCTGAATTTTCCAATGCGTAGCTCTTTGCAAAAGAGAGATATTGGCAAGGAAAAGCTGTCTTGTACCATTGCATTTTTCTCCAAAACGAAGGACACTAGAAAGAAAATTTTAAAGCCTCCTGTTAGGCCATCATCTACACGACATAGCCCTGAATTTTCCAATGCGCAGCTCTTTGCAAAAGAGAGATATTGGCAAGGAAAAGCTGTCTTGTACCTTTGCATTTTTCTCCCAAACGAAGGACACTAGAAAGAAAATTTTAAAGCCTCCTGTTAGGCCATCATCTACACGAAATAGCCCTGAATTTTCCAATGCGCAGCTCTTTGCAAAAGAGAGATATTGGCAAGGAAAAGCTGTCTTGTACCTTTGCATTTTTCTCCCAAACGAAGGACACTAGAATTAAAATTTTAAAGCCTCCTGTTAGGCCATCATCTACACGAAATAGCCCTGAATTTTCCAATGCGCAGCTCTTTGCAAAAGAGAGATATTGGCAAGGAAAAGCTGTCTTGTACCATTGCATTTTTCTCCCAAACGAAGGTCACTAGTAAAGAAAATTTTTAAAGCCTTCTGTTAGGCCATCATCTACACGACATAGCCCTGAATTTTCCAATGCGCAGCTCTTTGCAAAAGAGAGATATTGGCAAGGAAAAGCTGTCTTGTACCTTTGCATTTTTCTCCCAAACGAAGGTCAGTAGAAAGAAAATTTTAAAGCCTCCTGTTAGGCCATCATCTACACGACATAGCCCTGAATTTTCCAATGCGTAGCTCTTTGCAAAAGAGAGATATTGGCAAGGAAAAGCTGTCTTGTACCTTTGCATTTTTCTCCCAAACGAAGGAAACTAGAAAGAAAATTTTAAAGCCTCCTGTTAGGCCATCATCTACACGAAATAGCCCTGAATTTTCCAATGCGCAGCTCTTTGCAAAAGAGAGATATTGGCAAGTAAAAGCTGTCTTGTACCATTGCATTTTTCTCCCAAACGAAGGACACTAGAAAGAAAATTTTAAAGCCTCCTGTTAGGCCATCATCTACACGACATAGCCCTGTATTTTCCAATGCGCAGCTCTTTGCAAAAGAGAGATATTGGCAAGGAAAAGCTGTCTTGTACCATTGCATTTTTCTCCCAAACGAAGGTCACTAGAAAGAAAATTTTTAAAGCCTCCTGTTAGGCCATCATCTACACGACATAGCCCTGAATTTTCCAATGCGCAGCTCTTTGCAAAAGAGAGATATTGGCAAGGAAAAGCTGTCTTGTACCTTTGCATTTTTCTCCCAAACGAAGGTCAGTAGAAAGAAAATTTTAAAGCCTCCTGTTAGGCCATCATCTACACGACATAGCCCTGAATTTTCCAATGCGTAGCTCTTTGCAAAAGAGAGATATTGGCAAGGAAAAGCTGTCTTGTACCTTTGCATTTTTCTCCCAAACGAAGGACACTAGAAAGAAAATTTTAAAGCCTCCTGTTAGGCCATCATCTACACGAAATAGCCCTGAATTTTCCAATGCGCAGCTCTTTGCAAAAGAGAGATATTGGCAAGGAAAAGCTGTCAGGTACCTTTGCATTTTTCTCCCAAACGAAGGACACTAGAAAGAAAATTTTAAAGCCTCCTGTTAGGCCATCATCTACACGAAATAGCCCTGAATTTTCCAATGCGCAGCTCTTTGCAAAAGAGAGATATTGGCAAGGAAAAGCTGTCTTGTACCATTGCATTTTTCTCCCAAACGAAGG
Organism: Pseudophryne corroboree; assembly: GCF_028390025.1. Taxonomy (NCBI): domain Eukaryota; kingdom Metazoa; phylum Chordata; class Amphibia; order Anura; family Myobatrachidae; genus Pseudophryne; species Pseudophryne corroboree. The sequence continues at coordinate 18,075 of NW_026970528.1, forward strand.
ACACTAGAAAGAAAATTTTAAAGCCTCCTGTTAGGCCATCATCTACACGACATAGCCCTGAATTTTCCAATGCGCAGCTCTTTGCAAAAGAGAGATATTGGCAAGGAAAAGCTGTCTTGTACCTTTGCATTTTTCTCCCAAACGAAGGTCACTAGAAAGAAAATTTTAAAGCCTCCTGTTAGGCCATCATCTACACGACATAGCCCTGAATTTTCCAATGCGTAGCTCTTTGCAAAAGAGAGATATTGGCAAGGAAAAGCTGTCTTGTACCATTGCATTTTTCTCCCAAACGAAGGACACTAGAAAGAAAATTTTAAAGCCTCCTGTTAGGCCATCATCTACACGAAATAGCCCTGAATTTTCCAATGCGCAGCTCTTTGCAAAAGAGAGATATTGGCAAGGAAAATCTGTCTTGTACCATTGCATTTTTCTCCCAAACGAAGGTCACTAGAAAGAAAATTTTTAAAGCCTCCTGTTAGGCCATCATCTACACGACATAGCCCTGAATTTTCCAATGCGCAGCTCTTTGCAAAAGAGAGATATTGGCAAGGAAAAGCTGTCTTGTACCATTGCATTTTTCTCCCAAACGAAGGTCAGTAGAAAGAAAATTTGAAAGCCTCCTGTTAGGCCATCATCTACACGACATAGCCCTGAATTTTCCAATGCGCAGCTCTTTGCAAAAGAGAGATATTGGCAAGGAAAAGCTGTCTTGTACCTTTGCATTTTTCTCCCAAACGGAGGTCACTAGAAAGAAAATTTTAAAGCCTCCTGTTAGGCCATCATCTACACGACATAGCCCTGAATTTTCCAATGCGCAGCTCTTTGCAAAAGAGAGATATTGGCAAGGAAAAGCTGTCAGGTACCTTTGCATTTTTCTCCCAAACGAAGGACACTAGAAAGAAAATTTTAAAGCCTACTGTTAGGCCATCATCTACACGAAATAGCCCTGAATTTTCCAATGCGCAGCTCTTTGCAAAAGAGAGATATTGGCAAGGAAAAGCTGTCTTGTACCATTGCATTTTTCTCCCAAACGAAGGACACTAGAAAGAAAAATTTAAAGCCTCCTGTTAGGCCATCATCTACACGACATAGCCCTGAATTTTCCAATGCGCAGCTCTTTGCAAAAGAGAGATATTGGCAAGGAAAAGCTGTCTTGTACCATTGCATTTTTCTCCCAAACGAAGGTCACTAGAAAGAAAATTTTAAAGCCTCCTGTTAGGCCATCATCTACACGACATAGCCCTGAATTTTCCAATGCGTAGCTCTTTGCAAAAGAGAGATATTGGCAAGGAAAAGCTGTCTTGTACCATTGCATTTTACTCCCAAACGAAGGACACTAGAAAGAAAATTTTAAAGCCTCCTGTTAGGCCATCATCTACACGACATAGCCCTGAATTTTCCAATGCGTAGCTCTTTGCAAAAGAGAGATATTGGCAAGGAAAAGCTGTCTTGTACCATTGCATTTTTCTCCCAAACGAAGGACACTAGAAAGAAAATTTTAAAGCCTCCTGTTAGGCCATCATCTACACGAAATAGCCCTGAATTTTCCAATGCGCAGCTCTTTGCAAAAGAGAGATATTGGCAAGGAAAATCTGTCTTGTACCATTGCATTTTTCTCCCAAACGAAGGTCACTAGAAAGAAAATTTTTAAAGCCTCCTGTTAGGCCATCATCTACACGACATAGCCCTGAATTTTCCAATGCGCAGCTCTTTGCAAAAGAGAGATATTGGCAAGGAAAAGCTGTCTTGTACCTTTGCATTTTTCTCCCAAACGAAGGTCAGTAGAAAGAAAATTTTTAAAGCCTCCTGTTAGGCCATCATCTACACGACATAGCCCTGAATTTTCCAATGCGCAGCTCTTTGCAAAAGAGAGATATTGGCAAGGAAAAGCTGTCTTGTACCTTTGCATTTTTCTCCCAAACGAAGGTCAGTAGAAAGAAAATTTTAAAGCCTCCTGTTAGGCCATCATCTACACGACATAGCCCTGAATTTTCCAATGCGTAGCTCTTTGCAAAAGAGAGATATTGGCAAGGAAAAGCTGTCTTGTACCTTTGCATTTTTCTCCCAAACGAAGGACACTAGAAAGAAAATTTTAAAGCCTCCTGTTAGGCCATCATCTACACGAAATAGCCCTGAATTTTCCAATGCGCAGCTCTTTGCAAAAGAGAGATATTGGCAAGGAAAAGCTGTCAGGTACCTTTGCATTTTTCTCCCAAACGAAGGACACTAGAAAGAAAATTTTAAAGCCTCCTGTTAGGCCATCATCTACACGAAATAGCCCTGAATTTTCCAATGCGCAGCTCTTTGCAAAAGAGAGATATTGGCAAGGAAAAGCTGTCTTGTACCATTGCATTTTTCTCCCAAACGAAGGACACTAGAAAGAAAATTTTAAAGCCTCCTGTTAGGCCATCATCTACACGACATAGCCCTGAATTTTCCAATGCGCAGCTCTTTGCAAAAGAGAGATATTGGCAAGGAAAAGCTGTCTTGTACCTTTGCATTTTTCTCCCAAACGAAGGTCACTAGAAAGAAAATTTTAAAGCCTCCTGTTAGGCCATCATCTACACGACATAGCCCTGAATTTTCCAATGCGTAGCTCTTTGCAAAAGAGAGATATTGGCAAGGAAAAGCTGTCTTGTACCATTGCATTTTTCTCCCAAACGAAGGACACTAGAAAGAAAATTTTAAAGCCTCCTGTTAGGCCATCATCTACACGAAATAGCCCTGAATTTTCCAATGCGCAGCTCTTTGCAAAAGAGAGATATTGGCAAGGAAAATCTGTCTTGTACCATTGCATTTTTCTCCCAAACGAAGGTCACTAGAAAGAAAATTTTTAAAGCCTCCTGTTAGGCCATCATCTACACGACATAGCCCTGAATTTTCCAATGCGCAGCTCTTTGCAAAAGAGAGATATTGGCAAGGAAAAGCTGTCTTGTACCATTGCATTTTTCTCCCAAACGAAGGTCAGTAGAAAGAAAATTTGAAAGCCTCCTGTTAGGCCATCATCTACACGACATAGCCCTGAATTTTCCAATGCGCAGCTCTTTGCAAAAGAGAGATATTGGCAAGGAAAAGCTGTCTTGTACCTTTGCATTTTTCTCCCAAACGAAGGTCACTAGAAAGAAAATTTTAAAGCCTCCTGTTAGGCCATCATCTACACGACATAGCCCTGAATTTTCCAATGCGCAGCTCTTTGCAAAAGAGAGATATTGGCAAGGAAAAGCTGTCAGGTACCTTTGCATTTTTCTCCCAAACGAAGGACACTAGAAAGAAAATTTTAAAGCCTACTGTTAGGCCATCATCTACACGAAATAGCCCTGAATTTTCCAATGCGCAGCTCTTTGCAAAAGAGAGATATTGGCAAGGAAAAGCTGTCTTGTACCATTGCATTTTTCTCCCAAACGAAGGACACTAGAAAGAAAAATTTAAAGCCTCCTGTTAGGCCATCATCTACACGACATAGCCCTGAATTTTCCAATGCGCAGCTCTTTGCAAAAGAGAGATATTGGCAAGGAAAAGCTGTCTTGTACCATTGCATTTTTCTCCCAAACGAAGGTCACTAGAAAGAAAATTTTAAAGCCTCCTGTTAGGCCATCATCTACACGACATAGCCCTGAATTTTCAAATGCGTAGCTCTTTGCAAAAGAGAGATATTGGCAAGGAAAAGCTGTCTTGTACCATTGCATTTTTCTCCCAAACGAAGGACACTAGAAAGAAAATTTTAAAGCCTCCTGTTAGGCCATCATCTACACGACATAGCCCTGAATTTTCCAATGCGTAGCTCTTTGCAAAAGAGAGATATTGGCAAGGAAAAGCTGTCTTGTACCATTGCATTTTTCTCCCAAACGAAGGACACTAGAAAGAAAATTTTAAAGCCTCCTGTTAGGCCATCATCTACACGAAATAGCCCTGAATTTTCCAATGCGCAGCTCTTTGCAAAAGAGAGATATTGGCAAGGAAAATCTGTCTTGTACCATTGCATTTTTCTCCCAAACGAAGGTCACTAGAAAGAAAATTTTTAAAGCCTCCTGTTAGGCCATCATCTACACGACATAGCCCTGAATTTTCCAATGCGCAGCTCTTTGCAAAAGAGAGATATTGGCAAGGAAAAGCTGTCTTGTACCTTTGCATTTTTCTCCCAAACGAAGGTCAGTAGAAAGAAAATTTTAAAGCCTCCTGTTAGGCCATCATCTACACGACATAGCCCTGAATTTTCCAATGCGTAGCTCTTTGCAAAAGAGAGATATTGGCAAGGAAAAGCTGTCTTGTACCATTGCATTTTTCTCCCAAACGAAGGACACTAGAAAGAAAATTTTAAAGCCTCCTGTTAGGCCATCATCTACACGACATAGCCCTGAATTTTCCAATGCGTAGCTCTTTGCAAAAGAGAGATATTGGCAAGGAAAAGCTGTCTTGTACCATTGCATTTTTCTCCCAAACGAAGGACACTAGAAAGAAAATTTTAAAGCCTCCTGTTAGGCCATCATCTACACGAAATAGCCCTGAATTTTCCAATGCGCAGCTCTTTGCAAAAGAGAGATATTGGCAAGGAAAATCTGTCTTGTACCATTGCATTTTTCTCCCAAACGAAGGTCACTAGAAAGAAAATTTTTAAAGCCTCCTGTTAGGCCATCATCTACACGACATAGCCCTGAATTTTCCAATGCGCAGCTCTTTGCAAAAGAGAGATATTGGCAAGGAAAAGCTGTCTTGTACCATTGCATTTTTCTCCCAAACGAAGGACACTAGAAAGAAAAATTTAAAGCCTCCTGTTAGGCCATCATCTACACGACATAGCCCTGAATTTTCCAATGCGCAGCTCTTTGCAAAAGAGAGATATTGGCAAGGAAAAGCTGTCTTGTACCATTGCATTTTTCTCCCAAACGAAGGTCACTAGAAAGAAAATTTTAAAGCCTCCTGTTAGGCCATCATCTACACGACATAGCCCTGAATTTTCAAATGCGTAGCTCTTTGCAAAAGAGAGATATTGGCAAGGAAAAGCTGTCTTGTACCATTGCATTTTTCTCCCAAACGAAGGACACTAGAAAGAAAATTTTAAAGCCTCCTGTTAGGCCATCATCTACACGACATAGCCCTGAATTTTCCAATGCGTAGCTCTTTGCAAAAGAGAGATATTGGCAAGGAAAAGCTGTCTTGTACCATTGCATTTTTCTCCCAAACGAAGGACACTAGAAAGAAAATTTTAAAGCCTCCTGTTAGGCCATCATCTACACGAAATAGCCCTGAATTTTCCAATGCGCAGCTCTTTGCAAAAGAGAGATATTGGCAAGGAAAATCTGTCTTGTACCATTGCATTTTTCTCCCAAACGAAGGTCACTAGAAAGAAAATTTTTAAAGCCTCCTGTTAGGCCATCATCTACACGACATAGCCCTGAATTTTCCAATGCGCAGCTCTTTGCAAAAGAGAGATATTGGCAAGGAAAAGCTGTCTTGTACCTTTGCATTTTTCTCCCAAACGAAGGTCAGTAGAAAGAAAATTTTAAAGCCTCCTGTTAGGCCATCATCTACACGACATAGCCCTGAATTTTCCAATGCGTAGCTCTTTGCAAAAGAGAGATATTGGCAAGGAAAAGCTGTCTTGTACCATTGCATTTTTCTCCCAAACGAAGGACACTAGAAAGAAAATTTTAAAGCCTCCTGTTAGGCCATCATCTACACGACATAGCCCTGAATTTTCCAATGCGTAGCTCTTTGCAAAAGAGAGATATTGGCAAGGAAAAGCTGTCTTGTACCATTGCATTTTTCTCCCAAACGAAGGACACTAGAAAGAAAATTTTAAAGCCTCCTGTTAGGCCATCATCTACACGAAATAGCCCTGAATTTTCCAATGCGCAGCTCTTTGCAAAAGAGAGATATTGGCAAGGAAAATCTGTCTTGTACCATTGCATTTTTCTCCCAAACGAAGGTCACTAGAAAGAAAATTTTTAAAGCCTCCTGTTAGGCCATCATCTACACGACATAGCCCTGAATTTTCCAATGCGCAGCTCTTTGCAAAAGAGAGATATTGGCAAGGAAAAGCTGTCTTGTACCTTTGCATTTTTCTCCCAAACGAAGGTCAGTAGAAAGAAAATTTTAAAGCCTCCTGTTAGGCCATCATCTACACGACATAGCCCTGAATTTTCCAATGCGTAGCTCTTTGCAAAAGAGAGATATTGGCAAGGAAAAGCTGTCTTGTACCTTTGCATTTTTCTCCCAAACGAAGGACACTAGAAAGAAAATTTTAAAGCCTCCTGTTAGGCCATCATCTACACGAAATAGCCCTGAATTTTCCAATGCGCAGCTCTTTGCAAAAGAGAGATATTGGCAAGGAAAAGCTGTCAGGTACCTTTGCATTTTTCTCCCAAACGAAGGACACTAGAAAGAAAATTTTAAAGCCTCCTGTTAGGCCATCATCTACACGAAATAGCCCTGAATTTTCCAATGCGCAGCTCTTTGCAAAAGAGAGATATTGGCAAGGAAAAGCTGTCTTGTACCTTTGCATTTTTCTCCCAAACGAAGGTCAGTAGAAAGAAAATTTTTAAAGCCTCCTGTTATGCCATCATCTACACGACATAGCCCTGAATTTTCCAATGCGCAGCTCTTTGCAAAAGAGAGATATTGGCAAGGAAAAGCTGTCTTGTACCTTTGCATTTTTCTCCCAAACGAAGGTCAGTAGAAAGAAAATTTTAAAGCCTCCTGTTAGGCCATCATCTACACGACATAGCCCTGAATTTTCCAATGCGTAGCTCTTTGCAAAAGAGAGATATTGGCAAGGAAAAGCTGTCTTGTACCTTTGCATTTTTCTCCCAAACGAAGGACACTAGAAAGAAAATTTTAAAGCCTCCTGTTAGGCCATCATCTACACGAAATAGCCCTGAATTTTCCAATGCGCAGCTCTTTGCAAAAGAGAGATATTGGCAAGGAAAAGCTGTCAGGTACCTTTGCATTTTTCTCCCAAACGAAGGACACTAGAAAGAAAATTTTAAAGCCTCCTGTTAGGCCATCATCTACACGAAATAGCCCTGAATTTTCCAATGCGCAGCTCTTTGCAAAAGAGAGATATTGGCAAGGAAAAGCTGTCTTGTACCATTGCATTTTTCTCCCAAACGAAGGACACTAGAAAGAAAATTTTAAAGCCTCCTGTTAGGCCATCATCTACACGACATAGCCCTGAATTTTCCAATGCGCAGCTCTTTGCAAAAGAGAGATATTGGCAAGGAAAAGCTGTCTTGTACCTTTGCATTTTTCTCCCAAACGAAGGTCACTAGAAAGAAAATTTTAAAGCCTCCTGTTAGGCCATCATCTACACGACATAGCCCTGAATTTTCCAATGCGCAGCTCTTTGCAAAAGAGAGATATTGGCAAGGAAAAGCTGTCAGGTACCTTTGCATTTTTCTCCCAAACGAAGGACACTAGAAAGAAAATTTTAAAGCCTACTGTTAGGCCATCATCTACACGAAATAGCCCTGAATTTTCCAATGCGCAGCTCTTTGCAAAAGAGAGATATTGGCAAGGAAAAGCTGTCTTGTACCATTGCATTTTTCTCCCAAACGAAGGACACTAGAAAGAAAAATTTAAAGCCTCCTGTTAGGCCATCATCTACACGACATAGCCCTGAATTTTCCAATGCGCAGCTCTTTGCAAAAGAGAGATATTGGCAAGGAAAAGCTGTCTTGTACCATTGCATTTTTCTCCCAAACGAAGGTCACTAGAAAGAAAATTTTAAAGCCTCCTGTTAGGCCATCATCTACACGACATAGCCCTGAATTTTCCAATGCGTAGCTCTTTGCAAAAGAGAGATATTGGCAAGGAAAAGCTGTCTTGTACCATTGCATTTTTCTCCCAAACGAAGGACACTAGAAAGAAAATTTTAAAGCCTCCTGTTAGGCCATCATCTACACGACATAGCCCTGAATTTTCCAATGCGCAGCTCTTTGCAAAAGAGAGATATTGGCAAGGAAAAGCTGTCTTGTACCATTGCATTTTTCTCCCAAACGAAGGTCACTAGAAAGAAAATTTTAAAGCCTCCTGTTAGGCCATCATCTACACGACATAGCCCTGAATTTTCCAATGCGTAGCTCTTTGCAAAAGAGAGATATTGGCAAGGAAAAGCTGTCTTGTACCATTGCATTTTTCTCCCAAACGAAGGACACTAGAAAGAAAATTTTAAAGCCTCCTGTTAGGCCATCATCTACACGACATAGCCCTGAATTTTCCAATGCGTAGCTCTTTGCAAAAGAGAGATATTGGCAAGGAAAAGCTGTCTTGTACCATTGCATTTTTCTCCCAAACGAAGGACACTAGAAAGAAAATTTTAAAGCCTCCTGTTAGGCCATCATCTACACGAAATAGCCCTGAATTTTCCAATGCGCAGCTCTTTGCAAAAGAGAGATATTGGCAAGGAAAAGCTGTCTTGTACCTTTGCATTTTTCTCCCAAACGAAGGTCAGTAGAAAGAAAATTTTAAAGCCTCCTGTTAGGCCATCATCTACACGACATAGCCCTGAATTTTCCAATGCGTAGCTCTTTGCAAAAGAGAGATATTGGCAAGGAAAAGCTGTCTTGTACCTTTGCATTTTTCTCCCAAACGAAGGACACTAGAAAGAAAATTTTAAAGCCTCCTGTTAGGCCATCATCTACACGAAATAGCCCTGAATTTTCCAATGCGCAGCTCTTTGCAAAAGAGAGATATTGGCAAGGAAAAGCTGTCAGGTACCTTTGCATTTTTCTCCCAAACGAAGGACACTAGAAAGAAAATTTTAAAGCCTCCTGTTAGGCCATCATCTACACGAAATAGCCCTGAATTTTCCAATGCGCAGCTCTTTGCAAAAGAGAGATATTGGCAAGGAAAAGCTGTCTTGTACCATTGCATTTTTCTCCCAAACGAAGGACACTAGAAAGAAAATTTTAAAGCCTCCTGTTAGGCCATCATCTACACGACATAGCCCTGAATTTTCCAATGCGCAGCTCTTTGCAAAAGAGAGATATTGGCAAGGAAAAGCTGTCTTGTACCTTTGCATTTTTCTCCCAAACGAAGGTCACTAGAAAGAAAATTTTAAAGCCTCCTGTTAGGCCATCATCTACACGACATAGCCCTGAATTTTCCAATGCGCAGCTCTTTGCAAAAGAGAGATATTGGCAAGGAAAAGCTGTCAGGTACCTTTGCATTTTTCTCCCAAACGAAGGACACTAGAAAGAAAATTTTAAAGCCTACTGTTAGGCCATCATCTACACGAAATAGCCCTGAATTTTCCAATGCGCAGCTCTTTGCAAAAGAGAGATATTGGCAAGGAAAAGCTGTCTTGTACCATTGCATTTTTCTCCCAAACGAAGGACACTAGAAAGAAAAATTTAAAGCCTCCTGTTAGGCCATCATCTACACGACATAGCCCTGAATTTTCCAATGCGCAGCTCTTTGCAAAAGAGAGATATTGGCAAGGAAAAGCTGTCTTGTACCATTGCATTTTTCTCCCAAACGAAGGTCACTAGAAAGAAAATTTTAAAGCCTCCTGTTAGGCCATCATCTACACGACATAGCCCTGAATTTTCCAATGCGTAGCTCTTTGCAAAAGAGAGATATTGGCAAGGAAAAGCTGTCTTGTACCATTGCATTTTTCTCCCAAACGAAGGACACTAGAAAGAAAATTTTAAAGCCTCCTGTTAGGCCATCATCTACACGACATAGCCCTGAATTTTCCAATGCGTAGCTCTTTGCAAAAGAGAGATATTGGCAAGGAAAAGCTGTCTTGTACCATTGCATTTTTCTCCCAAACGAAGGACACTAGAAAGAAAATTTTAAAGCCTCCTGTTAGGCCATCATCTACACGAAATAGCCCTGAATTTTCCAATGCGCAGCTCTTTGCAAAAGAGAGATATTGGCAAGGAAAATCTGTCTTGTACCATTGCATTTTTCTCCCAAACGAAGGTCACTAGAAAGAAAATTTTTAAAGCCTCCTGTTAGGCCATCATCTACACGACATAGCCCTGAATTTTCCAATGCGCAGCTCTTTGCAAAAGAGAGATATTGGCAAGGAAAAGCTGTCTTGTACCATTGCATTTTTCTCCCAAACGAAGGTCAGTAGAAAGAAAATTTGAAAGCCTCCTGTTAGGCCATCATCTACACGACATAGCCCTGAATTTTCCAATGCGCAGCTCTTTGCAAAAGAGAGATATTGGCAAGGAAAAGCTGTCTTGTACCTTTGCATTTTTCTCCCAAACGAAGGTCACTAGAAAGAAAATTTTAAAGCCTCCTGTTAGGCCATCATCTACACGACATAGCCCTGAATTTTCCAATGCGCAGCTCTTTGCAAAAGAGAGATATTGGCAAGGAAAAGCTGTCTTGTACCATTGCATTTTTCTCCCAAACGAAGGTCAGTAGAAAGAAAATTTGAAAGCCTCCTGTTAGGCCATCATCTACACGACATAGCCCTGAATTTTCCAATGCGCAGCTCTTTGCAAAAGAGAGATATTGGCAAGGAAAAGCTGTCTTGTACCTTTGCATTTTTCTCCCAAACGAAGGTCACTAGAAAGAAAATTTTAAAGCCTCCTGTTAGGCCATCATCTACACGACATAGCCCTGAATTTTCCAATGCGCAGCTCTTTGCAAAAGAGAGATATTGGCAAGGAAAAGCTGTCAGGTACCTTTGCATTTTTCTCCCAAACGAAGGACACTAGAAAGAAAATTTTAAAGCCTACTGTTAGGCCATCATCTACACGAAATAGCCCTGAATTTTCCAATGCGCAGCTCTTTGCAAAAGAGAGATATTGGCAAGGAAAAGCTGTCTTGTACCATTGCATTTTTCTCCCAAACGAAGGACACTAGAAAGAAAAATTTAAAGCCTCCTGTTAGGCCATCATCTACACGACATAGCCCTGAATTTTCCAATGCGCAGCTCTTTGCAAAAGAGAGATATTGGCAAGGAAAAGCTGTCTTGTACCATTGCATTTTTCTCCCAAACGAAGGTCACTAGAAAGAAAATTTTAAAGCCTCCTGTTAGGCCATCATCTACACGACATAGCCCTGAATTTTCCAATGCGTAGCTCTTTGCAAAAGAGAGATATTGGCAAGGAAAAGCTGTCTTGTACCATTGCATTTTTCTCCAAAACGAAGGACACTAGAAAGAAAATTTTAAAGCCTCCTGTTAGGCCATCATCTACACGACATAGCCCTGAATTTTCCAATGCGCAGCTCTTTGCAAAAGAGAGATATTGGCAAGGAAAAGCTGTCTTGTACCTTTGCATTTTTCTCCCAAACGAAGGACACTAGAAAGAAAATTTTAAAGCCTCCTGTTAGGCCATCATCTACACGAAATAGCCCTGAATTTTCCAATGCGCAGCTCTTTGCAAAAGAGAGATATTGGCAAGGAAAAGCTGTCTTGTACCTTTGCATTTTTCTCCCAAACGAAGGACACTAGAATTAAAATTTTAAAGCCTCCTGTTAGGCCATCATCTACACGAAATAGCCCTGAATTTTCCAATGCGCAGCTCTTTGCAAAAGAGAGATATTGGCAAGGAAAAGCTGTCTTGTACCATTGCATTTTTCTCCCAAACGAAGGTCACTAGTAAAGAAAATTTTTAAAGCCTCCTGTTAGGCCATCATCTACACGACATAGCCCTGAATTTTCCAATGCGCAGCTCTTTGCAAAAGAGAGATATTGGCAAGGAAAAGCTGTCTTGTACCTTTGCATTTTTCTCCCAAACGAAGGTCAGTAGAAAGAAAATTTTAAAGCCTCCTGTTAGGCCATCATCTACACGACATAGCCCTGAATTTTCCAATGCGCAGCTCTTTGCAAAAGAGAGATATTGGCAAGGAAAAGCTGTCTTGTACCTTTGCATTTTTCTCCCAAACGAAGGACACTAGAAAGAAAATTTTAAAGCCTCCTGTTAGGCCATCATCTACACGACATAGCCCTGAATTTTCCAATGCGTAGCTCTTTGCAAAAGAGAGATATTGGCAAGGAAAAGCTGTCTTGTACCATTGCATTTTTCTCCCAAACGAAGGACACTAGAAAGAAAATTTTAAAGCCTCCTGTTAGGCCATCATCTACACGACATAGCCCTGAATTTTCCAATGCGCAGCTCTTTGCAAAAGAGAGATATTGGCAAGGAAAAGCTGTCTTGTACCATTGCATTTTTCTCCCAAACGAAGGTCACTAGAAAGAAATTTTTTAAAGCCTCCTGTTAGGCCATCATCTACACGACATAGCCCTGAATTTTCCAATGCGCAGCTCTTTGCAAAAGAGAGATATTGGCAAGGAAAAGCTGTCTTGTACCTTTGCATTTTTCTCCCAAACGAAGGTCAGTAGAAAGAAAATTTTAAAGCCTCCTGTTAGGCCATCATCTACACGACATAGCCCTGAATTTTCCAATGCGCAGCTCTTTGCAAAAGAGAGATATTGGCAAGGAAAAGCTGTCTTGTACCTTTGCATTTTTCTCCCAAACGAAGGTCACTAGAAAGAAAATTTTAAAGCCTCCTGTTAGGCCATCATCTACACGACATAGCCCTGAATTTTCCAATGCGCAGCTCTTTGCAAAAGAGAGATATTGGCAAGGAAAAGCTGTCTTGTACCTTTGCATTTTTCTCCCAAACGAAGGACACTAGAAAGAAAATTTTAAAGCCTCCTGTTAGGCCATCATCTACACGAAATAGCCCTGAATTTTCCAATGCGCAGCTCTTTGCAAAAGAGAGATATTGGCAAGGAAAAGCTGTCTTGTACCATTGCATTTTTCTCCCAAACGAAGGACACTAGAAAGAAAATTTTAAAGCCTCCTGTTAGGCCATCATCTACACGACATAGCCCTGAATTTTCCAATGCGTAGCTCTTTGCAAAAGAGAGATATTGGCAAGGAAAAGCTGTCTTGTACCATTGCATTTTTCTCCCAAACGAAGGACACTAGAAAGAAAATTTTAAAGCCTCCTGTTAGGCCATCATCTACACGACATAGCCCTGAATTTTCCAATGCGCAGCTCTTTGCAAAAGAGAGATATTGGCAAGGAAAAGCTGTCTTGTACCATTGCATTTTTCTCCCAAACGAAGGTCACTAGAAAGAAAATTTTTAAAGCCTCCTGTTAGGCCATCATCTACACGACATAGCCCTGAATTTTCCAATGCGCAGCTCTTTGCAAAAGAGAGATATTGGCAAGGAAAAGCTGTCTTGTACCTTTGCATTTTTCTCCCAAACGAAGGTCAGTAGAAAGAAAATTTTAAAGCATCCTGTTAGGCCATCATCTACACGACATAGCCCTGAATTTTCCAATGCGCAGCTCTTTGCAAAAGAGAGATATTGGCAAGGAAAAGCTGTCTTGTACCTTTGCATTTTTCTCCCAAACGAAGGTCACTAGAAAGAAAATTTTAAAGCCTCCTGTTAGGCCATCATCTACACGACATAGCCCTGAATTTTCCAATGCGCAGCTCTTTGCAAAAGAGAGATATTGGCAAGGAAAAGCTGTCTTGTACCATTGCATTTTTCTCCCAAACGAAGGTCACTAGAAAGAAATTTTTTAAAGCCTCCTGTTAGGCCATCATCTACACGACATAGCCCTGAATTTTCCAATGCGCAGCTCTTTGCAAAAGAGAGATATTGGCAAGGAAAAGCTGTCTTGTACCTTTGCATTTTTCTCCCAAACGAAGGTCAGTAGAAAGAAAATTTTAAAGCCTCCTGTTAGGCCATCATCTACACGACATAGCCCTGAATTTTCCAATGCGTAGCTCTTTGCAAAAGAGAGATATTGGCAAGGAAAAGCTGTCTTGTACCTTTGCATTTTTCTCCCAAACGAAGGAAACTAGAAAGAAAATTTTAAAGCCTCCTGTTAGGCCATCATCTACACGACATAGCCCTGAATTTTCCAATGCGTAGCTCTTTGCAAAAGAGAGATATTGGCAAGGAAAAGCTGTCTTGTACCATTGCATTTTTCTCCCAAACGAAGGACACTAGAAAGAAAATTTTAAAGCCTCCTGTTAGGCCATCATCTACACGACATAGCCCTGAATTTTCCAATGCGCAGCTCTTTGCAAAAGAGAGATATTGGCAAGGAAAAGCTGTCTTGTACCATTGCATTTTTCTCCCAAACGAAGGTCACTAGAAAGAAAATTTTTAAAGCCTCCTGTTAGGCCATCATCTACACGACATAGCCCTGAATTTTCCAATGCGCAGCTCTTTGCAAAAGAGAGATATTGGCAAGGAAAAGCTGTCTTGTACCTTTGCATTTTTCTCCCAAACGAAGGTCAGTAGAAAGAAAATTTGAAAGCCTCCTGTTAGGCCATCATCTACACGACATAGCCCAGAATTTTCCAATGCGCAGCTCTTTGCAAAAGAGAGATATTGGCAAGGAAAAGCTGTCTTGTACCTTTGCATTTTTCTCCCAAACGAAGGTCACTAGAAAGAAAATTTTAAAGCCTCCTGTTAGGCCATCATCTACACGACATAGCCCTGAATTTTCCAATGCGCAGCTCTTTGCAAAAGAGAGATATTGGCAAGGAAAAGCTGTCAGGTACCATTGCATTTTTCTCCCAAACGAAGGTCACTAGAAAGAAAATTTTAAAGCCTCCTGTTAGGCCATCATCTACACGACATAGCCCTGAATTTTCCAATGCGTAGCTCTTTGCAAAAGAGAGATATTGGCAAGGAAAAGCTGTCTTGTACCATTGCATTTTTCTCCCAAACGAAGGACACTAGAAAGAAAATTTTAAAGCCTCCTGTTAGGCCATCATCTACACGACATAGCCCTGAATTTTCCAATGCGTAGCTCTTTGCAAAAGAGAGATATTGGCAAGGAAAAGCTGTCTTGTACCTTTGCATTTTTCTCCCAAACGAAGGACACTAGAAAGAAAATTTTAAAGCCTCCTGTTAGGCCATCATCTACACGAAATAGCCCTGAATTTTCCAATGCGCAGCTCTTTGCAAAAGAGAGATATTGGCAAGGAAAAGCTGTCTTGTACCATTGCATTTTTCTCCCAAACGAAGGACACTAGAAAGAAAATTTTAAAGCCTCCTGTTAGGCCATCATCTACACGACATAGCCCTGAATTTTCCAATGCGCAGCTCTTTGCAAAAGAGAGATATTGGCAAGGAAAAGCTGTCTTGTACCTTTGCATTTTTCTCCCAAACGAAGGACACTAGAATTAAAATTTTAAAGCCTCCTGTTAGGCCATCATCTACACGACATAGCCCTGAATTTTCCAATGCGTAGCTCTTTGCAAAAGAGAGATATTGGCAAGGAAAAGCTGTCTTGTACCTTTGCATTTTTCTCCCAAACGAAGGACACTAGAATTAAAATTTTAAAGCCTCCTGTTAGGCCATCATCTACACGACATAGCCCTGAATTTTCCAATGCGCAGCTCTTTGCAAAAGAGAGATATTAACAAGGAAAAGCTGTCTTGTACCTTTGCATTTTTCTCCCAAACGAAGGTCAGTAGAAAGAAAATTTTAAAGCCTCCTGTTAGGCCATCATCTACACGACATAGCCCTGAATTTTCCAATGCGTAGCTCTTTGCAAAAGAGAGATATTGGCAAGGAAAAGCTGTCTTGTACCTTTGCATTTTTCTCCCAAACGAAGGACACTAGAAAGAAAATTTTAAAGCCTCCTGTTAGGCCATCATCTACACGACATAGCTCTGAATTTTCCAATGCGCAGCTCTTTGCAAAAGAGAGATATTGGCAAGGAAAAGCTATCTTGTACCTTTGCATTTTTCTCCCAAACGAAGGACACTAGAATTAAAATTTTAAAGCCTCCTGTTAGGCCATCATCTACACGACATAGCCCTGAATTTTCCAATGCGCAGCTCTTTGCAAAAGAGAGATATTGGCAAGGAAAAGCTGTCTTGTACCATTGCATTTTTCTCCCAAACGAAGGTCACTAGAAAGAAAATTTTAAAGCCTCCTGTTAGGCCATCATCTACACGACATAGCCCTGAATTTTCCAATGCGTAGCTCTTTGCAAAAGAGAGATATTGGCAAGGAAAAGCTGTCTTGTACCTTTGCATTTTTCTCCCAAACGAAGGACACTAGAAAGAAAATTTTAAAGCCTCCTGTTAGGCCATCATCTACACGAAATAGCCCTGAATTTTCCAATGCGCAGCTCTTTGCAAAAGAGAGATATTGGCAAGGAAAAGCTGTCTTGTACCATTGCATTTTTCTCCCAAACGAAGGACACTAGAAAGAAAATTTTAAAGCCTCCTGTTAGGCCATCATCTACACGACATAGCCCTGAATTTTCCAATGCGCAGCTCTTTGCAAAAGAGAGATATTGGCAAGGAAAAGCTGTCTTGTACCTTTGCATTTTTCTCCCAAACGAAGGACACTAGAATTAAAATTTTAAAGCCTCCTGTTAGGCCATCATCTACACGACATAGCCCTGAATTTTCCAATGCGTAGCTCTTTGCAAAAGAGAGATATTGGCAAGGAAAAGCTGTCTTGTACCTTTGCATTTTTCTCCCAAACGAAGGACACTAGAATTAAAATTTTAAAGCCTCCTGTTAGGCCATCATCTACACGACATAGCCCTGAATTTTCCAATGCGCAGCTCTTTGCAAAAGAGAGATATTGGCAAGGAAAAGCTGTCTTGTACCATTGCATTTTTCTCCCAAACGAAGGTCACTAGAAAGAAAATTTTTAAAGCCTCCTGTTAGGCCATCATCTACACGACATAGCCCTGAATTTTCCAATGCGCAGCTCTTTGCAAAAGAGAGATATTGGCAAGGAAAAGCTGTCTTGTACCTTTGCATTTTTCTCCCAAACGAAGGTCAGTAGAAAGAAAATTTTAAAGCCTCCTGTTAGGCCATCATCTACACGACATAGCCCTGAATTTTCCAATGCGTAGCTCTTTGCAAAAGAGAGATATTGGCAAGGAAAAGCTGTCTTGTACCTTTGCATTTTTCTCCCAAACGAAGGACACTAGAAAGAAAATGTTAAAACCTCCTGTTAGGCCATCATCTACACGAAATAGCCCTGAATTTTCCAATGCGCAGCTCTTTGCAAAAGAGAGATATTGGCAAGGAAAAGCTGTCTTTAACCATTGCATTTTTCTCCCAAACGAAGGACACTAGAAAAATTTTTTTAAAGCCTCCTGTTAGGCCATCATCTACACGACATAGCCCTGAATTTTCCAATGCGCAGCTCTTTGCAAAAGAGAGATATTGGCAAGGAAAAGCTGTCTTGTACCTTTGCATTTTTCTCCCAAACGAAGGTCACTAGAAAGAAAATTTTAAAGCCTCCTGTTAGGCCATCATCTACACGACATAGCCCTTAATTTTCCAATGCGTAGCTCTTTGTAAAAGAGAGATATTGGCAAGGAAAAGCTATCTTGTACCTTTGCATTTTTCTCCCAAACGAAGGACACTAGAATTAAAATTTTAAAGCCTCCTGTTAGGCCATCATCTACACGAAATAGCCCTAAATTTTCCAATGCGCAGCTCTTTGCAAAAGAGAGATATTGGCAAGGAAAAGCTGTCTTGTACCATTGCATTTTTCTCCCAAACGAAGGACACTAGAAAGAAAATTTTAAAGCCTCCTGTTAGGCCATCATCTACACGACATAGCCCTGAATTTTCCAATGCGCAGCTCTTTGCAAAAGAGAGATATTGGCAAGGAAAAGCTGTCTTGTACCTTTGCATTTTTCTCCCAAACGAAGGTCAGTAGAAAGAAAAATTTAAAGCCTCCTGTTAGGCCATCATCTACACGACATAGCCCTGAATTTTCCAATGCGCAGCTCTTTGCAAAAGAGAGATATTGGCAAGGAAAAGCTGTCTTGTACCATTGCATTTTTCTCCCAAACGAAGGACACTAGAAAAATTTTTTTAAAGCCTCCTGTTAGGCCTACATCTACACGACATAGCCCTAAATTTTCCAATGCGCAGCTCTTTGCAAAAGAGAGATATTGGCAAGGAAAAGCTGTCTTGTACCTTTGCATTTTTCTCCCAAACGAAGGTCACTAGAAAGAAAATTTTAAAGCCTCCTGTTAGGCCATCATCTACATGACATAGCCCTGAATTTTCCAATGCGTAGCTCTTTGCAAAAGAGAAATATTGGCAAGGAAAAGCTGTCTTGTACCATTGCATTTTTCTCCCAAACGAAGGACACTAGAAAGAAAATTTTAAAGCCTCCTGTTAGGCCATCATCTACACGACATAGCCCTGAATTTTCCAATGCGTAGCTCTTTGTAAAAGAGAGATATTGGCAAGGAAAAGCTATCTTGTACCTTTGCATTTTTCTCCCAAACGAAGGACACTAGAATTAAAATTTTAAAGCCTCCTGTTAGGCCATCATCTACACGAAATAGCCCTGAATTTTCCAATGCGCAGCTCTTTGCAAAAGATAGATATTGGCAAGGAAAAGCTGTCTTGTACCATTGCATTTTTCTCCCAAACGAAGGACACTAGAAAGAAAATTTTAAAGCCTCCTGTTAGGCCATCATCTACACGACATAGCCCTGAATTTTCCAATGCGCAGCTCTTTGCAAAAGAGAGATATTGGCAAGGAAAAGCTGTCTTGTACCATTGCATTTTTCTCCCAAACGAAGGTCACTAGAAAGAAAATTTTAAAGCCTCCTGTTAGGCCATCATCTACACGAAATAGCCCTGAATTTTCCAATGCGCAGCTCTTTGCAAAAGAGAGATATTGGCAAGGAAAAGCTGTCTTGTACCATTGCATTTTTCTCCCAAACGAAGGACACTAGAATTAAAATTTTAAAGCCTCCTGTTAGGCCATCATCTACACGACATAGCCCTGAGTTTTCCAATGCGCAGCTCTTTGCAAAAGAGAGATATTGGCAAGGAAAAGCTGTCTTGTACCTTTGCATTTTTCTCCCAAACGAAGGACACTAGAATTAAAATTTTAAAGCCTCCTGTTATGCCATCATCTACACGACATAGTCCTGAATTTTCCAATGCGCAGCTCTTTGCAAAAGAGAGATATTGGCAAGGAAAAGCTGTCAGGTACCTTTGCATTTTTCTCCCAAACGAAGGACACTAGAAAGAAAATTTTAAAGCCTCCTGTTAGGCCATCATCTACACGAAATAGCCCTGAATTTTCCAATGCGCAGCTCTTTGCAAAAGAGAGATATTGGCAAGGAAAAGCTGTCTTGTACCATTGCATTTTTCTCCCAAACGAAGGACACTAGAAAGAAAATTTTAAAGCCTCCTGTTAGGCCATCATCTACACGACATAGCCCTGAATTTTCCAATGCGCAGCTCTTTGCAAAAGAGAGATATTGGCAAGGAAAAGCTGTCTTGTACCTTTGCATTTTTCTCCCAAACGAAGGTCACTAGAAAGAAAATTTTAAAGCCTCCTGTTAGGCCATCATCTACACGACATAGCCCTGAATTCTCCAATGCGTAGCTCTTTGCAAAAGAGAGATATTGGCAAGGAAAAGCTGTCTTGTACCTTTGCATTTTTCTCCCAAACGAAGGACACTAGAAAGAAAATTTTAAAGCCTCCTGTTAGGCCATCATCTACACGAAATAGCCCTGGATTTTCCAATGCGCAGCTCTTTGCAAAAGAGAGATATTGGCAAGGAAAAGCTGTCTTGTACCTTTGCATTTTTCTCCCAAACGAAGGTCACTAGAAAGAAAATTTTAAAGCCTCCTGTTAGGCCATCATCTACATGACATAGCCCTGAATTTTCCAATGCGTAGCTCTTTGCAAAAGAGAAATATTGGCAAGGAAAAGCTGTCTTGTACCATTGCATTTTTCTCCCAAACGAAGGACACTAGAAAGAAAATTTTAAAGCCTCCTGTTAGGCCATCATCTACACGACATAGCCCTGAATTTTCCAATGCGTAGCTCTTTGTAAAAGAGAGATATTGGCAAGGAAAAGCTATCTTGTACCTTTGCATTTTTCTCCCAAACGAAGTACACTAGAATTAAAATTTTAAAGCCTCCTGTTAGGCCATCATCTACACGACATAGCCCTGAATTTTCCAATGCGTAGCTCTTTGCAAAAGAGAGATATTGGCAAGGAAAAGCTGTCTGGTACCTTTGCATTTTTCTCCCAAACTAAGGACACTAGAAAGAAAATTTTAAAGCCTCCTGTTAGGCCATCATCTACACGAAATAGCCCTGAATTTTCCAATGCGCAGCTCTTTGCAAAAGAGAGATATTGGCAAGGAAAAGCTGTCTTGTACCATTGCATTTTTCTCCCAAACGAAGGACACTAGAAAGAAAATTTTAAAGCCTCCTGTTAGGCCATCGTCTACACGACATAGCCCTGAATTTTCCAAAGCGCAGCTCTTTGCAAAAGAGAAATATTGGCAAGGAAAAGCTGTCTTGTACCTTTGCATTTTTTTCCCAAACGAAGGACACTAGAAAGAAAATTTTAAAGCCTCCTGTTAGGCCATCATCTACACGACATAGCCCTGAATTTTCCAATGCGCAGCTCTTTGCAAAAGAGAGATATTGGCAAGGAAAAGCTATCTTGTACCTTTGCATTTTTCTCCCAAACGAAGGACACTAGAAAGAAAATTTTAAAGCCTCCTGTTAGGCCATCATCTACACGAAATAGCCCTGAATTTTCCAATGCGCAGCTCTTTGCAAAAGAGAGATATTGGCAAGGAAAAGCTGTCTTGTACCATTGCATTTTTCTCCCAAACGAAGGACACTAGAAAGAAAATTTTAAAGCCTCATGTTAGGCCATCATCTACACGACATAGCCCTGAATTTTCCAATGCGCAGCTCTTTGCAAAAGAGAGATATTGGCAAGGAAAAGCTGTCTTGTACCTTTGCATTTTTCTCCCAAACGAAGGATACTAGAAAGAAAATTTTAAAGCCTCCTGTTAGGCCATCATCTACACGACATAGCCCTGAATTTTCCAATGCGTAGCTCTTTGCAAAAGAGAGATATTGGCAAGGAAAATCTGTCTTGTACCTTTGCATTTTTCTCCCAAACGAAGGACACTAGAAAGAAAATTTTAAAGCCTCCTGTTAGGCCATCATCTACACGAAATAGCCCTGAATTTTCCAATGCGCAGCTCTTTGCAAAAGAGAGATATTGGCAAGGAAAAGCTGTCTTGTACCATTGCATTTTTCTCCCAAACGAAGGACACTAGAATTAAAATTTTAAAGCCTCCTGTTAGGCCATCATCTACACGACATAGCCCTGAGTTTTCCAATGCGCAGCTCTTTGCAAAAGAGAGATATTGGCAAGGAAAAGCTGTCTTGTACCTTTGCATTTTTCTCCCAAACGAAGGACACTAGAATTAAAATTTTAAAGCCTCCTGTTATGCCATCATCTACACGACATAGTCCTGAATTTTCCAATGCGCAGCTCTTTGCAAAAGAGAGATAATGGCAAGGAAAAGCTGTCAGGTACCTTTGCATTTTTCTCCCAAACGAAGGACACTAGAAAGAAAATTTTAAAGCCTCCTGTTAGGCCATCATCTACACGAAATAGCCCTGAATTTTCCAATGCGCAGCTCTTTGCAAAAGAGAGATATTGGCAAGGAAAAGCTGTCTTGTACCATTGCATTTTTCTCCCAAACGAAGGACACTAGAAAGAAAATTTTAAAGCCTCCTGTTAGGCCATCATCTACACGACATAGCCCTGAATTTTCCAATGCGCAGCTCTTTGCAAAAGAGAGATATTGGCAAGGAAAAGCTGTCTTGTACCTTTGCATTTTTCTCCCAAACGAAGGTCACTAGAAAGAAAATTTTAAAGCCTCCTGTTAGGCCATCATCTACACGACATAGCCCTGAATTCTCCAATGCGCAGCTCTTTGCAAAAGAGAGATATTGGCAAGGAAAAGCTGTCTTGTACCATTGCATTTTTCTCCCAAACGAAGGACACTAGAAAGAAAATTTTAAAGCCTCCTGTTAGGCCATCATCTACACGACATAGCCCTGAATTTTCCAATGCGCAGCTCTTTGCAAAAGAGAGATATTGGCAAGGAAAAGCTGTCTTGTACATTTGCATTTTTCTCCCAAACGAAGGATACTAGAAAGAAAATTTTAAAGCCTCCTGTTAGGCCATCATCTACACGACATAGCCCTGAATTTTCCAATGCGTAGCTCTTTGCAAAAGAGAGATATTGGCAAGGAAAATCTGTCTTGTACCTTTGCATTTTTCTCCCAAACGAAGGACACTAGAAAGAAAATTTTAAAGCCTCCTGTTAGGCCATCATCTACACGAAATAGCCCTGAATTTTCCAATGCGCAGCTCTTTGCAAAAGAGAGATATTGGCAAGGAAAAGCTGTCTTGTACCATTGCATTTTTCTCCCAAACGAAGGACACTAGAATTAAAATTTTAAAGCCTCCTGTTAGGCCATCATCTACACGACATAGCCCTGAGTTTTCCAATGCGCAGCTCTTTGCAAAAGAGAGATATTGGCAAGGAAAAGCTGTCTTGTACCTTTGCATTTTTCTCCCAAACGAAGGACACTAGAATTAAAATTTTAAAGCCTCCTGTTATGCCATCATCTACACGACATAGTCCTGAATTTTCCAATGCGCAGCTCTTTGCAAAAGAGAGATATTGGCAAGGAAAAGCTGTCAGGTACCTTTGCATTTTTCTCCCAAACGAAGGACACTAGAAAGAAAATTTTAAAGCCTCCTGTTAGGCCATCATCTACACGAAATAGCCCTGAATTTTCCAATGCGCAGCTCTTTGCAAAAGAGAGATATTGGCAAGGAAAAGCTGTCTTGTACCATTGCATTTTTCTCCCAAACGAAGGACACTAGAAAGAAAATTTTAAAGCCTCCTGTTAGGCCATCATCTACACGACATAGCCCTGAATTTTCCAATGCGCAGCTCTTTGCAAAAGAGAGATATTGGCAAGGAAAAGCTGTCTTGTACCTTTGCATTTTTCTCCCAAACGAAGGTCACTAGAAAGAAAATTTTAAAGCCTCCTGTTAGGCCATCATCTACACGACATAGCCCTGAATTCTCCAATGCGTAGCTCTTTGCAAAAGAGAGATATTGGCAAGGAAAAGCTGTCTTGTACCTTTGCATTTTTCTCCCAAACGAAGGAAACTAGAAAGAAAATTTTAAAGCCTCCTGTTAGGCCATCATCTACACGAAATAGCCCTGGATTTTCCAATGCGCAGCTCTTTGCAAAAGAGAGATATTGGCAAGGAAAAGCTGTCTTGTACCTTTGCATTTTTCTCCCAAACGAAGGTCACTAGAAAGAAAATTTTAAAGCCTCCTGTTAGGCCATCATCTACATGACATAGCCCTGAATTTTCCAATGCGTAGCTCTTTGCAAAAGAGAAATATTGGCAAGGAAAAGCTGTCTTGTACCATTGCATTTTTCTCCCAAACGAAGGACACTAGAAAGAAAATTTTAAAGCCTCCTGTTAGGCCATCATCTACACGACATAGCCCTGAATTTTCCAATGCGTAGCTCTTTGTAAAAGAGAGATATTGGCAAGGAAAAGCTATCTTGTACCTTTGCATTTTTCTCCCAAACGAAGTACACTAGAATTAAAATTTTAAAGCCTCCTGTTAGGCCATCATCTACACGACATAGCCCTGAATTTTCCAATGCGTAGCTCTTTGCAAAAGAGAGATATTGGCAAGGAAAAGCTGTCTGGTACCTTTGCATTTTTCTCCCAAACTAAGGACACTAGAAAGAAAATTTTAAAGCCTCCTGTTAGGCCATCATCTACACGAAATAGCCCTGAATTTTCCAATGCGCAGCTCTTTGCAAAAGAGAGATATTGGCAAGGAAAAGCTGTCTTGTACCATTGCATTTTTCTCCCAAACGAAGGACACTAGAAAGAAAATTTTAAAGCCTCCTGTTAGGCCATCGTCTACACGACATAGCCCTGAATTTTCCAAAGCGCAGCTCTTTGCAAAAGAGAGATATTGGCAAGGAAAAGCTGTCTTGTACCTTTGCATTTTTCTCCCAAACGAAGGACACTAGAAAGAAAATTTTAAAGCCTCCTGTTAGGCCATCATCTACACGACATAGCCCTGAATTTTCCAATGCGCAGCTCTTTGCAAAAGAGAGATATTGGCAAGGAAAAGCTGTCTTGTACCTTTGCATTTTTCTCCCAAAAGAAGGACACTAGAAAGAAAATTTTATAGCCTCCTGTTAGGCCATCATCTACACGAAATAGCCCTGAATTTTCCAAAGCGCAGCTCTTTGCAAAAGAGAGATATTGGCAAGGAAAAGCTGTCTTGTACCATTGCATTTTTCTCCCAAACGAAGGACACTAGAAAGAAAATTTTAAAGCCTCCTGTTAGGCCATCATCTACACGACATAGCCCTGAATTTTCCAATGCGCAGCTCTTTGCAAAAGAGAGATATTGGCAAGGAAAAGCTGTCTTGTACCTTTGCATTTTTCTCCCAAACGAAGGTCACTAGAAAGAAAATTTTAAAGCCTCCTGTTAGGCCATCATCTACACGACATAGCCCTGAATTCTCCAATGCGTAGCTCTTTGCAAAAGAGAGATATTGGCAAGGAAAAGCTGTCTTGTACCTTTGCATTTTTCTCCCAAACGAAGGAAACTAGAAAGAAAATTTTAAAGCCTCCTGTTAGGCCATCATCTACACGAAATAGCCCTGGATTTTCCAATGCGCAGCTCTTTGCAAAAGAGAGATATTGGCAAGGAAAAGCTGTCTTGTACCTTTGCATTTTTCTCCCAAACGAAGGTCACTAGAAAGAAAATTTTAAAGCCTCCTGTTAGGCCATCATCTACATGACATAGCCCTGAATTTTCCAATGCGTAGCTCTTTGCAAAAGAGAAATATTGGCAAGGAAAAGCTGTCTTGTACCATTGCATTTTTCTCCCAAACGAAGGACACTAGAAAGAAAATTTTAAAGCCTCCTGTTAGGCCATCATCTACACGACATAGCCCTGAATTTTCCAATGCGTAGCTCTTTGTAAAAGAGAGATATTGGCAAGGAAAAGCTATCTTGTACCTTTGCATTTTTCTCCCAAACGAAGTACACTAGAATTAAAATTTTAAAGCCTCCTGTTAGGCCATCATCTACACGACATAGCCCTGAATTTTCCAATGCGTAGCTCTTTGCAAAAGAGAGATATTGGCAAGGAAAAGCTGTCTGGTACCTTTGCATTTTTCTCCCAAACTAAGGACACTAGAAAGAAAATTTTAAAGCCTCCTGTTAGGCCATCATCTACACGAAATAGCCCTGAATTTTCCAATGCGCAGCTCTTTGCAAAAGAGAGATATTGGCAAGGAAAAGCTGTCTTGTACCATTGCATTTTTCTCCCAAACGAAGGACACTAGAAAGAAAATTTTAAAGCCTCCTGTTAGGCCATCGTCTACACGACATAGCCCTGAATTTTCCAAAGCGCAGCTCTTTGCAAAAGAGAGATATTGGCAAGGAAAAGCTGTCTTGTACCTTTGCATTTTTCTCCCAAACGAAGGACACTAGAAAGAAAATTTTAAAGCCTCCTGTTAGGCCATCATCTACACGACATAGCCCTGAATTTTCCAATGCGCAGCTCTTTGCAAAAGAGAGATATTGGCAAGGAAAAGCTGTCTTGTACCTTTGCATTTTTCTCCCAAAAGAAGGACACTAGAAAGAAAATTTTATAGCCTCCTGTTAGGCCATCATCTACACGAAATAGCCCTGAATTTTCCAAAGCGCAGCTCTTTGCAAAAGAGAGATATTGGCAAGGAAAAGCTGTCTTGTACCATTGCATTTTTCTCCCAAACGAAGGACACTAGAAAGAAAATTTTAAAGCCTCCTGTTAGGCCATCATCTACACGACATAGCCCTGAATTTTCCAATGCGCAGCTCTTTGCAAAAGAGAGATATTGGCAAGGAAAAGCTGTCTTGTACCTTTGCATTTTTCTCCCAAACGAAGGTCACTAGAAAGAAAATTTTAAAGCCTCCTGTTAGGCCATCATCTACACGACATAGCCCTGAATTTTCCAATGCGTAGCTCTTTGCAAAAGAGAGATATTGGCAAGGAAAAGCTGTCTTGTACCATTGCATTTTTCTCCCAAACGAAGGACACTAGAAAGAAAATTTTAAAGCCTCCTGTTAGGCCATCATCTACACGACATAGCCCTGAATTTTCCAATGCGCAGCTCTTTGCAAAAGAGAGATATTGGCAAGGAAAAGCTATCTTGTACCTTTGCATTTTTCTCCCAAACGAAGGACACTAGAATTAAAATTTTAAAGCCTCCTGTTAGGCCATCATCTACACGACATAGCCCTGAATTTTCCAATGCGTAGCTCTTTGCAAAAGAGAGATATTGGCAAGGAAAAGCTGTCTTGTACCTTTGCATTTTTCTCCCAAACGAAGGACACTAGAATTAAAATTTTAAAGCCTCCTGTTAGGCCATCATCTACACGACATAGCCCTGAATTTTCCAATGCGCAGCTCTTTGCAAAAGAGAGATATTGGCAAGGAAAAGCTGTCTTGTACCATTGCATTTTTCTCCCAAACGAAGGTCACTAGAAAGAAAATTTTAAAGCCTCCTGTTAGGCCATCATCTACACGACATAGCCCTGAATTTTCCAATGCGTAGCTCTTTGCAAAAGAGAGATATTGGCAAGGAAAAGCTGTCTTGTACCATTGCATTTTTCTCCCAAACGAAGGACACTAGAAAGAAAATTTTAAAGCCTCCTGTTAGGCCATCATCTACACGACATAGCCCTGAATTTTCCAATGCGCAGCTCTTTGCAAAAGAGAGATATTGGCAAGGAAAAGCTGTCTTGTACCTTTGCATTTTTCTCCCAAACGAAGGACACTAGAATTAAAATTTTAAAGCCTCCTGTTAGGCCATCCTCTACACGACATAGCCCTGAATTTTCCAATGCGTAGCTCTTTGCAAAAGAGAGATATTGGCAAGGAAAAGCTGTCTTGTACCTTTGCATTTTTCTCCCAAACGAAGGACACTAGAATTAAAATTTTAAAGCCTCCTGTTAGGCCATCATCTACACGACATAGCCCTGAATTTTCCAATGCGCAGCTCTTTGCAAAAGAGAGATATTGGCAAGGAAAAGCTGTCTTGTACCATTGCATTTTTCTCCCAAACGAAGGTCACTAGAAAGAAAATTTTTAAAGCCTCCTGTTAGGCCATCATCTACACGACATAGCCCTGAATTTTCCAATGCGCAGCTCTTTGCAAAAGAGAGATATTGGCAAGGAAAAGCTGTCTAGTACCTTTGCATTTTTCTCCCAAACGAAGGACACTAGAATTAAAATTTTAAAGCCTTCTGTTAGGCCATCATCTACACGAAATAGCCCTGAATTTTCCAATGCGCAGCTCTTTGCAAAAGAGAGATATTGGCAAGGAAAAGCTGTCTTGTACCATTGCATTTTTCTCCCAAACGAAGGACACTAGAAAGAAAATTTTAAAGCCTCCTGTTAGGCCATCATCTACACGACATAGCCCTGAATTTTCCAATGCGCAGCTCTTTGCAAAAGAGAGATATTGGCAAGGAAAAGCTGTCTAGTACCTTTGCATTTTTCTCCCAAACGAAGGTCACTAGAAAGAAAATTTTAAAGCCTCCTGTTAGGCCATCATCTACATGACATAGCCCTGAATTTTCCAATGCGTAGCTCTTTGCAAAAGAGAAATATTGGCAAGGAAAAGCTGTCTTGTACCTTTGCATTTTTCTCCCAAACGAAGGACACTAGAATTAAAATTTTAAAGCCTCCTGTTAGGCCATCATCTACATGACATAGCCCTGAATTTTCCAATGCGTAGCTCTTTGCAAAAGAGAGATATTGGCAAGGAAAAGCTGTCTTGTACCTTTGCATTTTTCTCCCAAACGAAGGACACTAGAAAGAAAATTTTAAAGCCTCCTGTTAGGCCATCATCTACACGAAATAGCCCTGAATTTTCCAATGCGCAACTCTTTGCAAAAGAGAGATATTGGCATGGAAAAGCTTTCTTGTACCTTTGCATTTTTCTCCCAAACGAAGGTCACTAGAAAGAAAATTTTAAAGCCTCCTGTTAGGCCATCATCTACATGACATAGCCCTGAATTTTCCAATGCGTAGCTCTTTGCAAAAGAGAGATATTGGCAAGGAAAAGCTGTCTTGTACCTTTGCATTTTTCTCCCAAACGAAGGACACTAGAAAGAAAATTTTAAAGCCTCCTGTTAGGCCATCATCTACACGAAATAGCCCTGAATTTTCCAATGCGCAGCTCTTTGCAAAAGAGAGATATTGGCAAGGAAAAGCTGTCTTGTACCATTGCATTTTTCTCCCAAACGAAGGACACTAGAAAGAAAATTTTAAAGCCTCCTGTTAGGCCATCATCTACACGACATAGCCCTGAATTTTCCAATGCGCAGCTCTTTGCAAAAGAGAGATATTGGCAAGGAAAAGCTGTCTTGTACCTTTGCATTTTTCTCCCAAACGAAGGACACTAGAATTAAAATTTTAAAGCCTCCTGTTATGCCATCATCTACACGACATAGCCCTGAGTTTTCCAATGCGCAGCTATTTGCAAAAGAGAGATATTGGCAAGGAAAAGCTGTCAGGTACCTTTGCATTTTTCTCCCAAACGAAGGTCACTAGAAAGAAAATTTTAAAGCCTACTGTTAGGCCATCATCTACACGACATAGTCCTGAATTTTCCAATGCGTAGCTCTTTACAAAAGAGAGATATTGGCAAGGAAAAGCTGTCTAGTACCTTTGCATTTTTCTCCCAAACGAAGGACACTAGAAAGAAAATTTTAAAGCCTCCTGTTAGGCCATCATCTACACGACATAGCCCTGAATTTTCCAATGCGCAGCTCTTTGCAAAAGAGAGATATTGGCAAGGAAAAGCTTTCTTGTACCATTGCATTTTTCTCCCAAACGAAGGACACTAGAAAGAAAATTTTAAAGCCTCCTGTTAGGCCATCATCTACACGACATAGCCCTGAATTTTCCACTGCGCAGCTCTTTGCAAAAGAGAGATATTGGCAAGGAAAAGCTGTCTTGTACCTTTGCATTTTTCTCCCAAACGAAGGTCACTAGAAAGAAAATTTTAAAGCCTCCTGTTAGGCCATCATCTACACGACATAGCCCTGAATTTTCCAATGCGTAGCTCTTTGCAAAAGAGAGATATTGGCAAGGAAAAGCTGTCTTGTACCTTTGAATTTTTCTCCCAAACGAAGGACACTAGAATTAAAATTTTAAAGCCTCCTGTTATGCCATCATCTACACGACATAGCCCTGAATTTTCCAATGCGCAGCTCTTTGCAAAAGAGAGATATTGGCAAGGAAAAGCTGTCAGGTACCTTTGCATTTTTCTCCCAAACGAAGGTCACTAGAAAGAAAATTTTAAAGCCTCCTGTTAGGCCATCATCTACACGACATAGTCCTGAATTTTCCAATGCGTAGCTCTTTACAAAAGAGAGATATTGGCAAGGAAAAGCTGTCTTGTACCTTTGCATTTTTCTCCCAAACGAAGGACACTAGAAAGAAAATTTTAAAGCCTCCTGTTAGGCCATCGTCTACACGACATAGCCCTGAATTTTCCAATGCGCAGCTCTTTGCAAAAGAGAGATATTGGCAAGGAAAAGCTTTCTTGTACCATTGCATTTTTCTCCCAAACGAAGGACACTAGAAAGAAAATTTTAAAGCCTCCTGTTAGGCCATCATCTACACGACATAGCCCTGAATTTTCCAATGCGCAGCTCTTTGCAAAAGAGAGATATTGGCAAGGAAAAGCTGTCTTGTACCTTTGCATTTTTCTCCCAAACGAAGGTCACTAGAAAGAAAATGTTAAAGCCTCCTGTTAGGCCATCATCTACACGACATAGCCCTGAATTTTCCAATGCGTAGCTCTTTGCAAAAGAGAGATATTGGCAAGGAAAAGCTGTCTTGTACCATTGCATTTTTCTCCCAAACGAAGGACACTAGAAAGAAAATTTTAAAGCCTCCTGTTAGGCCATCATCTACACGACATAGCCCTGAATTTTCCAATGCGTAGCTCTTTGCAAAAGAGAGATATTGGCAATGAAAAGCTGTCTTGTACCATTGCATTTTTCTCCCAAACGAAGGACACTAGAAAGAAAATTTTAAAGCCTCCTGTTAGGCCATCATCTACACGACATAGCCCTGAATTTTCCAATGCGTAGCTCTTTGTAAAAGAGAGATATTGGCAAGGAAAAGCTGTCTTGTACCTTTGCATTTTTCTCCCAAACGAAGGTCACTAGAAAGAAAATTTTAAAGCCTCCTGTTAGGCCATCATCTACACGACATAGCCCTGAATTTTCCAATGCGCAGCTCTTTGCAAAAGAGAGATATTGGCAAGGAAAAGCTGTCTTGTACCTTTGCATTTTTCTCCCAAACGAAGGTCACTAGAAAGAAAATTTTAAAGCCTCCTGTTAGGCCATCATCTACACGACATAGCCCTGAATTTTCCAATGCGTAGCTCTTTGCAAAAGAGAGATATTGGCAAGGAAAAGCTGTCTTGTACCATTGCATTTTTCTCCCAAACGAAGGACACTAGAAAGAAAATTTTAAAGCCTCCTGTTAGGCCATCATCTTCACGACATAGCCCTGAATTTTCCAATGCGCAGCTCTTTGCAAAAGAGAGATATTGGCAAGTAAAAGCTGTCTTGTACCTTTGCATTTTTCTCCCAAACGAAGGTCACTAGAAAGAACATTTTAAAGCCTCCTGTTAGGCCATCATCTACACGATATAGCCCTGAATTTTCCAATGCGCAGCTCTTTGCAAAAGAGAGATATTGGCAAGGAAAAGCTGTCTTGTACCTTTGAATTTTTCTCCCAAACGAAGGTCACTAGAAAGAAAATTTTAAAGCCTCCTGTTAGGCCATCATCTACACGACATAGCCCTGAATTTTCCAATGCGTAGCTCTTTGCAAAAGAGAGATATTGGCAAGGAAAAGCTGTCTTGTACCTTTGCATTTTTCTCCCAAACGAAGGACACTAGAAAGAAAATTTTAAAGCCTCCTGTTAGGCCATCATCTACACGAAATAGCCCTGAATTTTCCAATGCGCAGCTCTTTGCAAAAGAGAGATATTGGCAAGGAAAAGCTGTCTTGTACCATTGCATTTTTCTCCCAAACGAAGGACACTAGAAAGAAAATTTTAAAGCCTCCTGTTAGGCCATCATCTACACGACATAGACCTGAATTTTCCAATGCGCAGCTCTTTGCAAAAGAGAGATATTGGCAAGGAAAAGCTGTCTTGTACCTTTGCATTTTTCTCCCAAACGAAGGACACTAGAATTAAAATTTTAAAGCCTCCTGTTATGCCATCATCTACACGACATAGCCCTGAATTTTCCAATGCGCAGCTCTTTGCAAAAGAGAGATATTGGCAAGGAAAAGCTGTCTTGTACCTTTGCATTTTTCTCCCAAACGAAGGTCACTAGAAAGAAAATGTTAAAGCCTCCCGTTAGGCCATCATCTACACGACATAGCCCTGAATTTTCCAATGCGCAGCTCTTTGCAAAAGAGAGATATTGGCAAGGTAAAGCTGTCTTGTACCATTGCATTTTTCTCCCAAACGAAGGACACTAGAAAGAAAATTTTAAAGCCTCCTGTTAGACCATCATCTACACGGCAAAGCCATGAATTTTCCAATGCGCAGCTCTTTGCAAAAGAGAGATATTGGCAAGGAAAAGCTGTCTTGTACCTTTGCATTTTTCTCCCAAACGAAGGACACTAGAATTAAAATTTTAAAGCCTCCTGTTAGGCCATCATCTACACGATATAGCCCTGAATTTTCCAATGCGCTGCTCTTTGCAAAAGAGAGATATTGGCAAGGAAAAGCTGTCTTGTACCTTTGCATTTTTCTCCCAAACGAAGGTCATTAGAATGAAAATTTTAAAGCCTCCTGTTAAGCCATCATCTACACGACATAGCCCTGAATTTTCCAATGCGTAGCTCTTTGCAAAAGAGAGATATTGGCAAGGAAAAGCTGTCTTGTACCTTTGCATTTTTCTCCCAAACGAAGGACACTAGAAAGAAAATTTTAAAGCCTCCTGTTAGGCCATCATCTACACGACATAGCCCTGAATTTTCCAATGCGCAGGTCTTTGCAAAAGAGAGATATTGGCAAGGAAAAGCTGTCTAGTACTTTTGCATTTTTCTCCCAAACGAAGGTCACTAGAAAGAAAATTTTAAAGCCTCCTGTTAGGCCATCATCTACATGACATAGCCCTGAATTTTCCAATGCGTAGCTCTTTGCAAAAGAGAAATATTGGCAAGGAAAAGCTGTCTTGTACCATTGCATTTTTCTCCCAAACGAAGGACACTAGAAAGAAAATTTTAAAGCCTCCTGTTAGGCCATCATCTACACGACATAGCCCTGAATTTTCCAATGCGTAGCTCTTTGTAAAAGAGAGATATTGGCAAGGAAAAGCTATCTTGTACCTTTGCATTTTTCTCCCAAACGAAGGACACTAGAATTAAAATTTTAAAGCCTCCTGTTAGGCCATCATCTACATGACATAGCCCTGAATTTTCCAATGCGTAGCTCTTTGCAAAAGAGAGATATTGGCAAGGAAAAGCTGTCTTGTACCTTTGCATTTTTCTCCCAAACGAAGGACACTAGAAAGAACATTTTAAAGCCTCCTGTTAGGCCATCATCTACACGAAATAGCCCTGAATTTTCCAATGCGCAACTCTTTGCAAAAGAGAGATATTGGCATGGAAAAGCTTTCTTGTACCTTTGCATTTTTCTCCCAAACGAAGGTCACTAGAAAGAAAATTTTAAAGCCTCCTGTTAGGCCATCATCTACATGACATAGCCCTGAATTTTCCAATGCGTAGCTCTTTGCAAAAGAGAGATATTGGCAAGGAAAAGCTGTCTTGTACCTTTGCATTTTTCTCCCAAACGAAGGACACTAGAAAGAAAATTTTAAAGCCTCCTGTTAGGCCATCATCTACACGAAATAGCCCTGAATTTTCCAATGCGCAGCTCTTTGCAAAAGAGAGATATTGGCAAGGAAAAGCTGTCTTGTACCATTGCATTTTTCTCCCAAACGAAGGACACTAGAAAGAAAATTTTAAAGCCTCCTGTTAGGCCATCATCTACACGACATAGCCCTGAATTTTCCAATGCGCAGCTCTTTGCAAAAGAGAGATATTGGCAAGGAAAAGCTGTCTTGTACCTTTGCATTTTTCTCCCAAACGAAGGACACTAGAATTAAAATTTTAAAGCCTCCTGTTATGCCATCATCTACACGACATAGCCCTGAGTTTTCCAATGCGCAGCTATTTGCAAAAGAGAGATATTGGCAAGGAAAAGCTGTCAGGTACCTTTGCATTTTTCTCCCAAACGAAGGTCACTAGAAAGAAAATTTTAAAGCCTACTGTTAGGCCATCATCTACACGACATAGTCCTGAATTTTCCAATGCGTAGCTCTTTACAAAAGAGAGATATTGGCAAGGAAAAGCTGTCTAGTACCTTTGCATTTTTCTCCCAAACGAAGGACACTAGAAAGAAAATTTTAAAGCCTCCTGTTAGGCCATCATCTACACGACATAGCCCTGAATTTTCCAATGCGCAGCTCTTTGCAAAAGAGAGATATTGGCAAGGAAAAGCTTTCTTGTACCATTGCATTTTTCTCCCAAACGAAGGACACTAGAAAGAAAATTTTAAAGCCTCCTGTTAGGCCATCATCTACACGACATAGCCCTGAATTTTCCAATGCGCAGCTCTTTGCAAAAGAGAGATATTGGCAAGGAAAAGCTGTCTTGTACCTTTGCATTTTTCTCCCAAACGAAGGTCACTAGAAAGAAAATTTTAAAGCCTCCTGTTATGTCATCATCTACACGACATAGCCCTGAATTTTCCAATGCGTAGCTCTTTGCAAAAGAGAGATATTGGCAAGGAAAAGCTGTCTTGTACCTTTGAATTTTTCTCCCAAACGAAGGACACTAGAATTAAAATTTTAAAGCCTCCTGTTATGCCATCATCTACACGACATAGCCCTGAATTTTCCAATGCGCAGCTCTTTGCAAAAGAGAGATATTGGCAAGGAAAAGCTGTCTTGTACCATTGCATTTTTCTCCCAAACGAAGGACACTAGAAAGAAAATTTTAAAGCCTCCTGTTAGGCCATCATCTACACGACATAGCCCTGAATTTTCCAATGCGCAGCTCTTTGCAAAAGAGAGATATTGGCAAGGAAAAGCTGTCTTGTACCTTTGCATTTTTCTCCCAAACGAAGGACACTAGAATTAAAATTTTAAAGCCTCCTGTTATGCCATCATCTACACGACATAGCCCTGAGTTTTCCAATGCGCAGCTATTTGCAAAAGAGAGATATTGGCAAGGAAAAGCTGTCTTGTACCATTGCATTTTTCTCCCAAACGAAGGTCACTAGAAAGAAAATTTTTAAAACCTCCTGTTAGGCCATCATCTACACGACATAGCCCTGAATTTTCCAATGCGCAGCTCTTTGCAAAAGAGAGATATTGGCAAGGAAAAGCTGTCTAGTACCTTTGCATTTTTCTCCCAAACGAAGGACACTAGAATTAAAATTTTAAAGCCTCCTGTTAGGCCATCATCTACACGAAATAGCCCTGAATTTTCCAATGCGCAGCTCTTTGCAAAAGAGAGATATTGGCAAGGAAAAGCTGTCTCGTACCATTGCATTTTTCTCCCAAACGAAGGACACTAGAAAGAAAATTTTAAAGCCTCCTGTTAGGCCATCATCTACACGACATAGCCCTGAATTTTCCAATGCGCAGCTCTTTGCAAAAGAGAGATATTGGCAAGGAAAAGCTGTCTAGTACCTTTGCATTTTTCTCCCAAACGAAGGTCACTAGAAAGAAAATTTTAAAGCCTCCTGTTAGGCCATCATCTACATGACATAGCCCTGAATTTTCCAATGCGTAGCTCTTTGCAAAAGAGAGATATTGGCAAGGAAAAGCTGTCTTGTACCTTTGCATTTTTCTCCCAAACGAAGGACACTAGAAAGAAAATTTTAAAGCCTCCTGTTAGGCCATCATCTACACGAAATAGCCCTGAATTTTCCAATGCGCAGCTCTTTGCAAAAGAGAGATATTGGCATGGAAAAGCTTTCTTGTACCTTTGCATTTTTCTCCCAAACGAAGGTCACTAGAAAGAAAATTTTAAAGCCTCCTGTTAGGTCATCATCTACATGACATAGCCCTGAATTTTCCAATGCGTAGCTCTTTGCAAAAGAGAGATATTGGCATGGAAAAGCTGTCTTGTACCTTTGCATTTTTCTCCCAAACGAAGGACACTAGAAAGAAAATTTTAAAGCCTCCTGTTAGGCCATCATCTACACGAAATAGCCCTGAATTTTCCAATGCGCAGCTCTTTGCAAAAGAGAGATATTGGCAAGGAAAAGCTGTCTTGTACCATTGCATTTTTCTCCCAAACGAAGGACACTAGAAAGAAAATTTTAAAGCCTCCTGTTAGGCCATCATCTACACGACATAGCCCTGAATTTTCCAATGCGCAGCTCTTTGCAAAAGAGAGATATTGGCAAGGAAAAGCTGTCTTGTACCTTTGCATTTTTCTCCCAAACGAAGGACACTAGAATTAAAATTTTAAAGCCTCCTGTTATGCCATCATCTACACGACATAGCCCTGAGTTTTCCAATGCGCAGCTATTTGCAAAAGAGAGATATTGGCAAGGAAAAGCTGTCAGGTACCTTTGCATTTTTCTCCCAAACGAAGGTCACTAGAAAGAAAATTTTAAAGCCTACTGTTAGGCCATCATCTACACGACATAGTCCTGAATTTTCCAATGCGTAGCTCTTTACAAAAGAGAGATATTGGCAAGGAAAAGCTGTCTAGTACCTTTGCATTTTTCTCCCAAACGAAGGACACTAGAAAGAAAATTTTAAAGCCTCCTGTTAGGCCATCATCTACACGACATAGCCCTGAATTTTCCAATGCGCAGCTCTTTGCAAAAGAGAGATATTGGCAAGGAAAAGCTTTCTTGTACCATTGCATTTTTCTCCCAAACGAAGGACACTAGAAAGAAAATTTTAAAGCCTCCTGTTAGGCCATCATCTACACGACATAGCCCTGAATTTTCCAATGCGCAGCTCTTTGCAAAAGAGAGATATTGGCAAGGAAAAGCTGTCTTGTACCTTTGAATTTTTCTCCCAAACGAAGGACACTAGAATTAAAATTTTAAAGCCTCCTGTTATGCCATCATCTACACGACATAGCCCTGAATTTTCCAATGCGCAGCTCTTTGCAAAAGAGAGATATTGGCAAGGAAAAGCTGTCAGGTACCTTTGCATTTTTCTCCCAAACGAAGGTCACTAGAAAGAAAATTTTAAAGCCTCCTGTTAGGCCATCATCTACACGACATAGTCCTGAATTTTCCAATGCGTAGCTCTTTACAAAAGAGAGATATTGGCAAGGAAAAGCTGTCTTGTACCTTTGCATTTTTCTCCCAAACGAAGGACACTAGAAAGAAAATTTTAAAGCCTCCTGTTAGGCCATCATCTACACGACATAGCCCTGAATTTTCCAATGCGCAGCTCTTTGCAAAAGAGAGATATTGGCAAGGAAAAGCTTTCTTGTACCATTGCATTTTTCTCCCAAACGAAGGACACTAGAAAGAAAATTTTAAAGCCTCCTGTTAGGCCATCATCTACACGACATAGCCCTGAATTTTCCAATGCGCAGCTCTTTGCAAAAGAGAGATATTGGCAAGGAAAAGCTGTCTTGTACCTTTGCATTTTTCTCCCAAACGAAGGTCACTAGAAAGAAAATGTTAAAGCCTCCTGTTAGGCCATCATCTACACGACATAGCCCTGAATTTTCCAATGCGTAGCTCTTTGCAAAAGAGAGATATTGGCAAGGAAAAGCTGTCTTGTACCATTGCATTTTTCTCCCAAACGAAGGACACTAGAAAGAAAATTTTAAAGCCTCCTGTTAGGCCATCATCTACACGACATAGCCCTGAATTTTCCAATGCGTAGCTCTTTGCAAAAGAGAGATATTGGCAAGGAAAAGCTGTCTTGTACCATTGCATTTTTCTCCCAAACGAAGGACACTAGAAAGAAAATTTTAAAGCCTCCTGTTAGGCCATCATCTACACGACATAGCCCTGAATTTTCCAATGCGCAGCTCTTTGCAAAAGAGAGATATTGGCAAGGAAAAGCTGTCTTGTACCTTTGCATTTTTCTCCCAAACGAAGGACACTAGAATTAAAATTTTAAAGCCTCCTGTTATGCCATCATCTACACGACATAGCCCTGAGTTTTCCAATGCGCAGCTATTTGCAAAAGAGAGATATTGGCAAGGAAAAGCTGTCAGGTACCTTTGCATTTTTCTCCCAAACGAAGGTCACTAGAAAGAAAATTTTAAAGCCTACTGTTAGGCCATCATCTACACGACATAGTCCTGAATTTTCCAATGCGTAGCTCTTTACAAAAGAGAGATATTGGCAAGGAAAAGCTGTCTAGTACCTTTGCATTTTTCTCCCAAACGAAGGACACTAGAAAGAAAATTTTAAAGCCTCCTGTTAGGCCATCATCTACACGACATAGCCCTGAATTTTCCAATGCGCAGCTCTTTGCAAAAGAGAGATATTGGCAAGGAAAAGCTTTCTTGTACCATTGCATTTTTCTCCCAAACGAAGGACACTAGAAAGAAAATTTTAAAGCCTCCTGTTAGGCCATCATCTACACGACATAGCCCTGAATTTTCCAATGCGCAGCTCTTTGCAAAAGAGAGATATTGGCAAGGAAAAGCTGTCTTGTACCTTTGAATTTTTCTCCCAAACGAAGGACACTAGAATTAAAATTTTAAAGCCTCCTGTTATGCCATCATCTACACGACATAGCCCTGAATTTTCCAATGCGCAGCTCTTTGCAAAAGAGAGATATTGGCAAGGAAAAGCTGTCAGGTACCTTTGCATTTTTCTCCCAAACGAAGGTCACTAGAAAGAAAATTTTAAAGCCTCCTGTTAGGCCATCATCTACACGACATAGTCCTGAATTTTCCAATGCGTAGCTCTTTACAAAAGAGAGATATTGGCAAGGAAAAGCTGTCTTGTACCTTTGCATTTTTCTCCCAAACGAAGGACACTAGAAAGAAAATTTTAAAGCCTCCTGTTAGGCCATCATCTACACGACATAGCCCTGAATTTTCCAATGCGCAGCTCTTTGCAAAAGAGAGATATTGGCAAGGAAAAGCTTTCTTGTACCATTGCATTTTTCTCCCAAACGAAGGACACTAGAAAGAAAATTTTAAAGCCTCCTGTTAGGCCATAATCTACACGACATAGCCCTGAATTTTCCAATGCGCAGCTCTTTGCAAAAGAGAGATATTGGCAAGGAAAAGCTGTCTTGTACCTTTGCATTTTTCTCCCAAACGAAGGTCACTAGAAAGAAAATGTTAAAGCCTCCTGTTAGGCCATCATCTACACGACATAGCCCTGAATTTTCCAATGCGTAGCTCTTTGCAAAAGAGAGATATTGGCAAGGAAAAGCTGTCTTGTACCATTGCATTTTTCTCCCAAACGAAGGACACTAGAAAGAAAATTTTAAAGCCTCCTGTTAGGCCATCATCTACACGACATAGCCCTGAATTTTCCAATGCGTAGCTCTTTGCAAAAGAGAGATATTGGCAATGAAAAGCTGTCTTGTACCATTGCATTTTTCTCCCAAACGAAGGACACTAGAAAGAAAATTTTAAAGCCTCCTGTTAGGCCATCATCTACACGACATAGCCCTGAATTTTCCAATGCGTAGCTCTTTGTAAAAGAGAGATATTGGCAAGGAAAAGCTGTCTTGTACCTTTGCATTTTTCTCCCAAACGAAGGTCACTAGAAAGAAAATTTTAAAGCCTCCTGTTAGGCCATCATCTACACGACATAGCCCTGAATTTTCCAATGCGCAGCTCTTTGCAAAAGAGAGATATTGGCAAGGAAAAGCTGTCTTGTACCTTTGCATTTTTCTCCCAAACGAAGGTCACTAGAAAGAAAATTTTAAAGCCTCCTGTTAGGCCATCATCTACACGACATAGCCCTGAATTTTCCAATGCGTAGCTCTTTGCAAAAGAGAGATATTGGCAAGGAAAAGCTGTCTTGTACCATTGCATTTTTCTCCCAAACGAAGGACACTAGAAAGAAAATTTTAAAGCCTCCTGTTAGGCCATCATCTTCACGACATAGCCCTGAATTTTCCAATGCGCAGCTCTTTGCAAAAGAGAGATATTGGCAAGTAAAAGCTGTCTTGTACCTTTGCATTTTTCTCCCAAACGAAGGTCACTAGAAAGAACATTTTAAAGCCTCCTGTTAGGCCATCATCTACACGATATAGCCCTGAATTTTCCAATGCGCAGCTCTTTGCAAAAGAGAGATATTGGCAAGGAAAAGCTGTCTTGTACCTTTGAATTTTTCTCCCAAACGAAGGTCACTAGAAAGAAAATTTTAAAGCCTCCTGTTAGGCCATCATCTACACGACATAGCCCTGAATTTTCCAATGCGTAGCTCTTTGCAAAAGAGAGATATTGGCAAGGAAAAGCTGTCTTGTACCTTTGCATTTTTCTCCCAAACGAAGGACACTAGAAAGAAAATTTTAAAGCCTCCTGTTAGGCCATCATCTACACGAAATAGCCCTGAATTTTCCAATGCGCAGCTCTTTGCAAAAGAGAGATATTGGCAAGGAAAAGCTGTCTTGTACCATTGCATTTTTCTCCCAAACGAAGGACACTAGAAAGAAAATTTTAAAGCCTCCTGTTAGGCCATCATCTACACGACATAGACCTGAATTTTCCAATGCGCAGCTCTTTGCAAAAGAGAGATATTGGCAAGGAAAAGCTGTCTTGTACCTTTGCATTTTTCTCCCAAACGAAGGACACTAGAATTAAAATTTTAAAGCCTCCTGTTATGCCATCATCTACACGACATAGCCCTGAATTTTCCAATGCGCAGCTCTTTGCAAAAGAGAGATATTGGCAAGGAAAAGCTGTCTTGTACCTTTGCATTTTTCTCCCAAACGAAGGTCACTAGAAAGAAAATGTTAAAGCCTCCCGTTAGGCCATCATCTACACGACATAGCCCTGAATTTTCCAATGCGCAGCTCTTTGCAAAAGAGAGATATTGGCAAGGTAAAGCTGTCTTGTACCATTGCATTTTTCTCCCAAACGAAGGACACTAGAAAGAAAATTTTAAAGCCTCCTGTTAGACCATCATCTACACGGCAAAGCCATGAATTTTCCAATGCGCAGCTCTTTGCAAAAGAGAGATATTGGCAAGGAAAAGCTGTCTTGTACCTTTGCATTTTTCTCCCAAACGAAGGACACTAGAATTAAAATTTTAAAGCCTCCTGTTAGGCCATCATCTACACGATATAGCCCTGAATTTTCCAATGCGCTGCTCTTTGCAAAAGAGAGATATTGGCAAGGAAAAGCTGTCTTGTACCTTTGCATTTTTCTCCCAAACGAAGGTCATTAGAATGAAAATTTTAAAGCCTCCTGTTAAGCCATCATCTACACGACATAGCCCTGAATTTTCCAATGCGCAGCTCTTTGCAAAAGAGAGATATTGGCAAGGAAAAGCTGTCAGGTACCTTTGCATTTTTCTCCCAAACGAAGGTCACTAGAAAGAAAATTTTAAAGCCTCCTGTTAGGCCATCATCTACACGACATAGTCCTGAATTTTCCAATGCGTAGCTCTTTACAAAAGAGAGATATTGGCAAGGAAAAGCTGTCTTGTACCTTTGCATTTTTCTCCCAAACGAAGGACACTAGAAAGAAAATTTTAAAGCCTCCTGTTAGGCCATCATCTACACGACATAGCCCTGAATTTTCCAATGCGCAGCTCTTTGCAAAAGAGAGATATTGGCAAGGAAAAGCTTTCTTGTACCATTGCATTTTTCTCCCAAACGAAGGACACTAGAAAGAAAATTTTAAAGCCTCCTGTTAGGCCATCATCTACACGACATAGCCCTGAATTTTCCAATGCGCAGCTCTTTGCAAAAGAGAGATATTGGCAAGGAAAAGCTGTCTTGTACCTTTGCATTTTTCTCCCAAACGAAGGTCACTAGAAAGAAAATGTTAAAGCCTCCTGTTAGGCCATCATCTACACGACATAGCCCTGAATTTTCCAATGCGTAGCTCTTTGCAAAAGAGAGATATTGGCAAGGAAAAGCTGTCTTGTACCATTGCATTTTTCTCCCAAACGAAGGACACTAGAAAGAAAATTTTAAAGCCTCCTGTTAGGCCATCATCTACACGACATAGCCCTGAATTTTCCAATGCGTAGCTCTTTGCAAAAGAGAGATATTGGCAATGAAAAGCTGTCTTGTACCATTGCATTTTTCTCCCAAACGAAGGACACTAGAAAGAAAATTTTAAAGCCTCCTGTTAGGCCATCATCTACACGACATAGCCCTGAATTTTCCAATGCGTAGCTCTTTGTAAAAGAGAGATATTGGCAAGGAAAAGCTGTCTTGTACCTTTGCATTTTTCTCCCAAACGAAGGTCACTAGAAAGAAAATTTTAAAGCCTCCTGTTAGGCCATCATCTACACGACATAGCCCTGAATTTTCCAATGCGCAGCTCTTTGCAAAAGAGAGATATTGGCAAGGAAAAGCTGTCTTGTACCTTTGCATTTTTCTCCCAAACGAAGGTCACTAGAAAGAAAATTTTAAAGCCTCCTGTTAGGCCATCATCTACACGACATAGCCCTGAATTTTCCAATGCGTAGCTCTTTGCAAAAGAGAGATATTGGCAAGGAAAAGCTTTCTTGTACCATTGCATTTTTCTCCCAAACGAAGGACACTAGAAAGAAAATTTTAAAGCCTCCTGTTAGGCCATCATCTTCACGACATAGCCCTGAATTTTCCAATGCGCAGCTCTTTGCAAAAGAGAGATATTGGCAAGTAAAAGCTGTCTTGTACCTTTGCATTTTTCTCCCAAACGAAGGTCACTAGAAAGAACATTTTAAAGCCTCCTGTTAGGCCATCATCTACACGATATAGCCCTGAATTTTCCAATGCGCAGCTCTTTGCAAAAGAGAGATATTGGCAAGGAAAAGCTGTCTTGTACCTTTGAATTTTTCTCCCAAACGAAGGTCACTAGAAAGAAAATTTTAAAGCCTCCTGTTAGGCCATCATCTACACGACATAGCCCTGAATTTTCCAATGCGCAGCTCTTTGCAAAAGAGAGATATTGGCAATGAAAAGCTGTCTTGTACCTTTGCATTTTTCTCCCAAACGAAGGTCACTAGAAAGAAAATTTTAAAGCCTCCTGTTAGGCCATCATCTACACGACATAGCCCTGAATTTTCCAATGCGTAGCTCTTTGCAAAAGAGAGATATTGGCAAGGAAAAGCTGTCTTGTACCATTGCATTTTTCTCCCAAACGAAGGACACTAGAAAGAAAATTTTAAAGCCTCCTGTTAGGCCATCATCTTCACGACATAGCCCTGAATTTTCCAATGCGCAGCTCTTTGCAAAAGAGAGATATTGGCAAGTAAAAGCTGTCTTGTACCTTTGCATTTTTCTCCCAAACGAAGGTCACTAGAAAGAACATTTTAAAGCCTCCTGTTAGGCCATCATCTACACGATATAGCCCTGAATTTTCCAATGCGCAGCTCTTTGCAAAAGAGAGATATTGGCAAGGAAAAGCTGTCTTGTACCTTTGAATTTTTCTCCCAAACGAAGGTCACTAGAAAGAAAATTTTAAAGCCTCCTGTTAGGCCATCATCTACACGACATAGCCCTGAATTTTCCAATGCGTAGCTCTTTGCAAAAGAGAGATATTGGCAAGGAAAAGCTGTCTTGTACCTTTGCATTTTTCTCCCAAACGAAGGACACTAGAAAGAAAATTTTAAAGCCTCCTGTTAGGCCATCATCTACACGAAATAGCCCTGAATTTTCCAATGCGCAGCTCTTTGCAAAAGAGAGATATTGGCAAGGAAAAGCTGTCTTGTACCATTGCATTTTTCTCCCAAACGAAGGACACTAGAAAGAAAATTTTAAAGCCTCCTGTTAGGCCATCATCTACACGACATAGACCTGAATTTTCCAATGCGCAGCTCTTTGCAAAAGAGAGATATTGGCAAGGAAAAGCTGTCTTGTACCTTTGCATTTTTCTCCCAAACGAAGGACACTAGAATTAAAATTTTAAAGCCTCCTGTTATGCCATCATCTACACGACATAGCCCTGAATTTTCCAATGCGCAGCTCTTTGCAAAAGAGAGATATT
This sequence comes from Pseudophryne corroboree, assembly GCF_028390025.1. Taxonomy (NCBI): domain Eukaryota; kingdom Metazoa; phylum Chordata; class Amphibia; order Anura; family Myobatrachidae; genus Pseudophryne; species Pseudophryne corroboree. The sequence goes on from NW_026970528.1 coordinate 61,113, forward strand.
GGCAAGGAAAAGCTGTCTTGTACCTTTGCATTTTTCTCCCAAACGAAGGTCACTAGAAAGAAAATGTTAAAGCCTCCCGTTAGGCCATCATCTACACGACATAGCCCTGAATTTTCCAATGCGCAGCTCTTTGCAAAAGAGAGATATTGGCAAGGTAAAGCTGTCTTGTACCATTGCATTTTTCTCCCAAACGAAGGACACTAGAAAGAAAATTTTAAAGCCTCCTGTTAGACCATCATCTACACGGCAAAGCCATGAATTTTCCAATGCGCAGCTCTTTGCAAAAGAGAGATATTGGCAAGGAAAAGCTGTCTTGTACCTTTGCATTTTTCTCCCAAACGAAGGACACTAGAATTAAAATTTTAAAGCCTCCTGTTAGGCCATCATCTACACGATATAGCCCTGAATTTTCCAATGCGCTGCTCTTTGCAAAAGAGAGATATTGGCAAGGAAAAGCTGTCTTGTACCTTTGCATTTTTCTCCCAAACGAAGGTCATTAGAATGAAAATTTTAAAGCCTCCTGTTAAGCCATCATCTACACGACATAGCCCTGAATTTTCCAATGCGCAGCTCTTTGCAAAAGAGAGATATTGGCAAGGAAAAGCTGTCAGGTACCTTTGCATTTTTCTCCCAAACGAAGGTCACTAGAAAGAAAATTTTAAAGCCTCCTGTTAGGCCATCATCTACACGACATAGTCCTGAATTTTCCAATGCGTAGCTCTTTACAAAAGAGAGATATTGGCAAGGAAAAGCTGTCTTGTACCTTTGCATTTTTCTCCCAAACGAAGGACACTAGAAAGAAAATTTTAAAGCCTCCTGTTAGGCCATCATCTACACGACATAGCCCTGAATTTTCCAATGCGCAGCTCTTTGCAAAAGAGAGATATTGGCAAGGAAAAGCTTTCTTGTACCATTGCATTTTTCTCCCAAACGAAGGACACTAGAAAGAAAATTTTAAAGCATCCTGTTAGGCCATCATCTACACGACATAGCCCTGAATTTTCCAATGCGCAGCTCTTTGCAAAAGAGAGATATTGGCAAGGAAAAGCTGTCTTGTACCTTTGCATTTTTCTCCCAAACGAAGGTCACTAGAAAGAAAATGTTAAAGCCTCCTGTTAGGCCATCATCTACACGACATAGCCCTGAATTTTCCAATGCGTAGCTCTTTGCAAAAGAGAGATATTGGCAAGGAAAAGCTGTCTTGTACCATTGCATTTTTCTCCCAAACGAAGGACACTAGAAAGAAAATTTTAAAGCCTCCTGTTAGGCCATCATCTACACGACATAGCCCTGAATTTTCCAATGCGTAGCTCTTTGCAAAAGAGAGATATTGGCAATGAAAAGCTGTCTTGTACCATTGCATTTTTCTCCCAAACGAAGGACACTAGAAAGAAAATTTTAAAGCCTCCTGTTAGGCCATCATCTACACGACATAGCCCTGAATTTTCCAATGCGTAGCTCTTTGTAAAAGAGAGATATTGGCAAGGAAAAGCTGTCTTGTACCTTTGCATTTTTCTCCCAAACGAAGGTCACTAGAAAGAAAATTTTAAAGCCTCCTGTTAGGCCATCATCTACACGACATAGCCCTGAATTTTCCAATGCGCAGCTCTTTGCAAAAGAGAGATATTGGCAAGGAAAAGCTGTCTTGTACCTTTGCATTTTTCTCCCAAACGAAGGTCACTAGAAAGAAAATTTTAAAGCCTCCTGTTAGGCCATCATCTACACGACATAGCCCTGAATTTTCCAATGCGTAGCTCTTTGCAAAAGAGAGATATTGGCAAGGAAAAGCTGTCTTGTACCATTGCATTTTTCTCCCAAACGAAGGACACTAGAAAGAAAATTTTAAAGCCTCCTGTTAGGCCATCATCTTCACGACATAGCCCTGAATTTTCCAATGCGCAGCTCTTTGCAAAAGAGAGATATTGGCAAGTAAAAGCTGTCTTGTACCTTTGCATTTTTCTCCCAAACGAAGGTCACTAGAAAGAACATTTTAAAGCCTCCTGTTAGGCCATCATCTACACGATATAGCCCTGAATTTTCCAATGCGCAGCTCTTTGCAAAAGAGAGATATTGGCAAGGAAAAGCTGTCTTGTACCTTTGAATTTTTCTCCCAAACGAAGGTCACTAGAAAGAAAATTTTAAAGCCTCCTGTTAGGCCATCATCTACACGACATAGCCCTGAATTTTCCAATGCGTAGCTCTTTGCAAAAGAGAGATATTGGCAAGGAAAAGCTGTCTTGTACCTTTGCATTTTTCTCCCAAACGAAGGACACTAGAAAGAAAATTTTAAAGCCTCCTGTTAGGCCATCATCTACACGAAATAGCCCTGAATTTTCCAATGCGCAGCTCTTTGCAAAAGAGAGATATTGGCAAGGAAAAGCTGTCTTGTACCATTGCATTTTTCTCCCAAACGAAGGACACTAGAAAGAAAATTTTAAAGCCTCCTGTTAGGCCATCATCTACACGACATAGACCTGAATTTTCCAATGCGCAGCTCTTTGCAAAAGAGAGATATTGGCAAGGAAAAGCTGTCTTGTACCTTTGCATTTTTCTCCCAAACGAAGGACACTAGAATTAAAATTTTAAAGCCTCCTGTTATGCCATCATCTACACGACATAGCCCTGAATTTTCCAATGCGCAGCTCTTTGCAAAAGAGAGATATTGGCAAGGAAAAGCTGTCTTGTACCTTTGCATTTTTCTCCCAAACGAAGGTCACTAGAAAGAAAATTTTAAAGCCTCCTGTTAGGCCATCATCTACACGAAATAGCCCTGAATTTTCCAATGCGCAGCTCTTTGCAAAAGAGAGATATTGGCAAGGAAAAGCTGTCTTGTACCATTGCATTTTTCTCCCAAACGAAGGACACTAGAAAGAAAATTTTAAAGCCTCCTGTTAGGCCATCATCTACACGACATAGACCTGAATTTTCCAATGCGCAGCTCTTTGCAAAAGAGAGATATTGGCAAGGAAAAGCTGTCTTGTACCTTTGCATTTTTCTCCCAAACGAAGGACACTAGAATTAAAATTTTAAAGCCTCCTGTTATGCCATCATCTACACGACATAGCCCTGAATTTTCCAATGCGCAGCTCTTTGCAAAAGAGAGATATTGGCAAGGAAAAGCTGTCTTGTACCTTTGCATTTTTCTCCCAAACGAAGGTCACTAGAAAGAAAATGTTAAAGCCTCCCGTTAGGCCATCATCTACACGACATAGCCCTGAATTTTCCAATGCGCAGCTCTTTGCAAAAGAGAGATATTGGCAAGGTAAAGCTGTCTTGTACCATTGCATTTTTCTCCCAAACGAAGGACACTAGAAAGAAAATTTTAAAGCCTCCTGTTAGACCATCATCTACACGGCAAAGCCATGAATTTTCCAATGCGCAGCTCTTTGCAAAAGAGAGATATTGGCAAGGAAAAGCTGTCTTGTACCTTTGCATTTTTCTCCCAAACGAAGGTCACTAGAAAGAAAATTTTAAAGCCTCCTGTTAGGCCATCATCTACACGACATAGCCCTGAATTTTCCAATGCGTAGCTCTTTGCAAAAGAGAGATATTGGCAAGGAAAAGCTGTCTTGTACCATTGCATTTTTCTCCCAAACGAAGGACACTAGAAAGAAAATTTTAAAGCCTCCTGTTAGGCCATCATCTTCACGACATAGCCCTGAATTTTCCAATGCGCAGCTCTTTGCAAAAGAGAGATATTGGCAAGTAAAAGCTGTCTTGTACCTTTGCATTTTTCTCCCAAACGAAGGTCACTAGAAAGAACATTTTAAAGCCTCCTGTTAGGCCATCATCTACACGATATAGCCCTGAATTTTCCAATGCGCAGCTCTTTGCAAAAGAGAGATATTGGCAAGGAAAAGCTGTCTTGTACCTTTGAATTTTTCTCCCAAACGAAGGTCACTAGAAAGAAAATTTTAAAGCCTCCTGTTAGGCCATCATCTACACGACATAGCCCTGAATTTTCCAATGCGTAGCTCTTTGCAAAATAGAGATATTGGCAAGGAAAAGCTGTCTTGTACCTTTGCATTTTTCTCCCAAACGAAGGACACTAGAAAGAAAATTTTAAAGCCTCCTGTTAGGCCATCATCTACACGAAATAGCCCTGAATTTTCCAATGCGCAGCTCTTTGCAAAAGAGAGATATTGGCAAGGAAAAGCTGTCTTGTACCATTGCATTTTTCTCCCAAACGAAGGACACTAGAAAGAAAATTTTAAAGCCTCCTGTTAGGCCATCATCTACACGACATAGACCTGAATTTTCCAATGCGCAGCTCTTTGCAAAAGAGAGATATTGGCAAGGAAAAGCTGTCTTGTACCTTTGCATTTTTCTCCCAAACGAAGGACACTAGAATTAAAATTTTAAAGCCTCCTGTTATGCCATCATCTACACGACATAGCCCTGAATTTTCCAATGCGCAGCTCTTTGCAAAAGAGAGATATTGGCAAGGAAAAGCTGTCTTGTACCTTTGCATTTTTCTCCCAAACGAAGGTCACTAGAAAGAAAATGTTAAAGCCTCCCGTTAGGCCATCATCTACACGACATAGCCCTGAATTTTCCAATGCGCAGCTCTTTGCAAAAGAGAGATATTGGCAAGGTAAAGCTGTCTTGTACCATTGCATTTTTCTCCCAAACGAAGGACACTAGAAAGAAAATTTTAAAGCCTCCTGTTAGACCATCATCTACACGGCAAAGCCATGAATTTTCCAATGCGCAGCTCTTTGCAAAAGAGAGATATTGGCAAGGAAAAGCTTTCTTGTACCATTGCATTTTTCTCCCAAACGAAGGACACTAGAAAGAAAATTTTAAAGCCTCCTGTTAGGCCATCATCTTCACGACATAGCCCTGAATTTTCCAATGCGCAGCTCTTTGCAAAAGAGAGATATTGGCAAGTAAAAGCTGTCTTGTACCTTTGCATTTTTCTCCCAAACGAAGGTCACTAGAAAGAACATTTTAAAGCCTCCTGTTAGGCCATCATCTACACGATATAGCCCTGAATTTTCCAATGCGCAGCTCTTTGCAAAAGAGAGATATTGGCAAGGAAAAGCTGTCTTGTACCTTTGAATTTTTCTCCCAAACGAAGGTCACTAGAAAGAAAATTTTAAAGCCTCCTGTTAGGCCATCATCTACACGACATAGCCCTGAATTTTCCAATGCGTAGCTCTTTGCAAAAGAGAGATATTGGCAAGGAAAAGCTGTCTTGTACCTTTGCATTTTTCTCCCAAACGAAGGACACTAGAAAGAAAATTTTAAAGCCTCCTGTTAGGCCATCATCTACACGAAATAGCCCTGAATTTTCCAATGCGCAGCTCTTTGCAAAAGAGAGATATTGGCAAGGAAAAGCTGTCTTGTACCATTGCATTTTTCTCCCAAACGAAGGACACTAGAAAGAAAATTTTAAAGCCTCCTGTTAGGCCATCATCTACACGACATAGACCTGAATTTTCCAATGCGCAGCTCTTTGCAAAAGAGAGATATTGGCAAGGAAAAGCTGTCTTGTACCTTTGCATTTTTCTCCCAAACGAAGGACACTAGAATTAAAATTTTAAAGCCTCCTGTTATGCCATCATCTACACGACATAGCCCTGAATTTTCCAATGCGCAGCTCTTTGCAAAAGAGAGATATTGGCAAGGAAAAGCTGTCTTGTACCTTTGCATTTTTCTCCCAAACGAAGGTCACTAGAAAGAAAATGTTAAAGCCTCCCGTTAGGCCATCATCTACACGACATAGCCCTGAATTTTCCAATGCGCAGCTCTTTGCAAAAGAGAGATATTGGCAAGGTAAAGCTGTCTTGTACCATTGCATTTTTCTCCCAAACGAAGGACACTAGAAAGAAAATTTTAAAGCCTCCTGTTAGACCATCATCTACACGGCAAAGCCATGAATTTTCCAATGCGCAGCTCTTTGCAAAAGAGAGATATTGGCAAGGAAAAGCTTTCTTGTACCATTGCATTTTTCTCCCAAACGAAGGACACTAGAAAGAAAATTTTAAAGCCTCCTGTTAGGCCATCATCTACACGACATAGCCCTGAATTTTCCAATGCGCAGCTCTTTGCAAAAGAGAGATATTGGCAAGGAAAAGCTGTCTTGTACCTTTGCATTTTTCTCCCAAACGAAGGTCACTAGAAAGAAAATGTTAAAGCCTCCTGTTAGGCCATCATCTACACGACATAGCCCTGAATTTTCCAATGCGTAGCTCTTTGCAAAAGAGAGATATTGGCAAGGAAAAGCTGTCTTGTACCATTGCATTTTTCTCCCAAACGAAGGACACTAGAAAGAAAATTTTAAAGCCTCCTGTTAGGCCATCATCTACACGACATAGCCCTGAATTTTCCAATGCGTAGCTCTTTGCAAAAGAGAGATATTGGCAATGAAAAGCTGTCTTGTACCATTGCATTTTTCTCCCAAACGAAGGACACTAGAAAGAAAATTTTAAAGCCTCCTGTTAGGCCATCATCTACACGACATAGCCCTGAATTTTCCAATGCGTAGCTCTTTGTAAAAGAGAGATATTGGCAAGGAAAAGCTGTCTTGTACCTTTGCATTTTTCTCCCAAACGAAGGTCACTAGAAAGAAAATTTTAAAGCCTCCTGTTAGGCCATCATCTACACGACATAGCCCTGAATTTTCCAATGCGCAGCTCTTTGCAAAAGAGAGATATTGGCAAGGAAAAGCTGTCTTGTACCTTTGCATTTTTCTCCCAAACGAAGGTCACTAGAAAGAAAATTTTAAAGCCTCCTGTTAGGCCATCATCTACACGACATAGCCCTGAATTTTCCAATGCGTAGCTCTTTGCAAAAGAGAGATATTGGCAAGGAAAAGCTGTCTTGTACCATTGCATTTTTCTCCCAAACGAAGGACACTAGAAAGAAAATTTTAAAGCCTCCTGTTAGGCCATCATCTTCACGACATAGCCCTGAATTTTCCAATGCGCAGCTCTTTGCAAAAGAGAGATATTGGCAAGTAAAAGCTGTCTTGTACCTTTGCATTTTTCTCCCAAACGAAGGTCACTAGAAAGAACATTTTAAAGCCTCCTGTTAGGCCATCATCTACACGATATAGCCCTGAATTTTCCAATGCGCAGCTCTTTGCAAAAGAGAGATATTGGCAAGGAAAAGCTGTCTTGTACCTTTGAATTTTTCTCCCAAACGAAGGTCACTAGAAAGAAAATTTTAAAGCCTCCTGTTAGGCCATCATCTACACGACATAGCCCTGAATTTTCCAATGCGTAGCTCTTTGCAAAAGAGAGATATTGGCAAGGAAAAGCTGTCTTGTACCTTTGCATTTTTCTCCCAAACGAAGGACACTAGAAAGAAAATTTTAAAGCCTCCTGTTAGGCCATCATCTACACGAAATAGCCCTGAATTTTCCAATGCGCAGCTCTTTGCAAAAGAGAGATATTGGCAAGGAAAAGCTGTCTTGTACCATTGCATTTTTCTCCCAAACGAAGGACACTAGAAAGAAAATTTTAAAGCCTCCTGTTAGGCCATCATCTACACGACATAGACCTGAATTTTCCAATGCGCAGCTCTTTGCAAAAGAGAGATATTGGCAAGGAAAAGCTGTCTTGTACCTTTGCATTTTTCTCCCAAACGAAGGACACTAGAATTAAAATTTTAAAGCCTCCTGTTATGCCATCATCTACACGACATAGCCCTGAATTTTCCAATGCGCAGCTCTTTGCAAAAGAGAGATATTGGCAAGGAAAAGCTGTCTTGTACCTTTGCATTTTTCTCCCAAACGAAGGTCACTAGAAAGAAAATGTTAAAGCCTCCCGTTAGGCCATCATCTACACGACATAGCCCTGAATTTTCCAATGCGCAGCTCTTTGCAAAAGAGAGATATTGGCAAGGTAAAGCTGTCTTGTACCATTGCATTTTTCTCCCAAACGAAGGACACTAGAAAGAAAATTTTAAAGCCTCCTGTTAGACCATCATCTACACGGCAAAGCCATGAATTTTCCAATGCGCAGCTCTTTGCAAAAGAGAGATATTGGCAAGGAAAAGCTGTCTTGTACCTTTGCATTTTTCTCCCAAACGAAGGACACTAGAATTAAAATTTTAAAGCCTCCTGTTAGGCCATCATCTACACGATATAGCCCTGAATTTTCCAATGCGCTGCTCTTTGCAAAAGAGAGATATTGGCAAGGAAAAGCTGTCTTGTACCTTTGCATTTTTCTCCCAAACGAAGGTCATTAGAATGAAAATTTTAAAGCCTCCTGTTAAGCCATCATCTACACGACATAGCCCTGAATTTTCCAATGCGTAGCTCTTTGCAAAAGAGAGATATTGGCAAGGAAAAGCTGTCTTGTACCTTTGCATTTTTCTCCCAAACGAAGGACACTAGAAAGAAAATTTTAAAGCCTCCTGTTAGGCCATCATCTACACGACATAGCCCTGAATTTTCCAATGCGCAGCTCTTTGCAAAAGAGAGATATTGGCAAGGAAAAGCTGTCTAGTACCTTTGCATTTTTCTCCCAAACGAAGGTCACTAGAAAGAAAATTTTAAAGCCTCCTGTTAGGCCATCATCTACATGACATAGCCCTGAATTTTCCAATGCGTAGCTCTTTGCAAAAGAGAAATATTGGCAAGGAAAAGCTGTCTTGTACCATTGCATTTTTCTCCCAAACGAAGGACACTAGAATTAAAATTTTAAAGCCTCCTGTTAGGCCATCATCTACATGACATAGCCCTGAATTTTCCAATGCGTAGCTCTTTGCAAAAGAGAGATATTGGCAAGGAAAAGCTGTCTTGTACCTTTGCATTTTTCTCCCAAACGAAGGACACTAGAAAGAACATTTTAAAGCCTCCTGTTAGGCCATCATCTACACGAAATAGCCCTGAATTTTCCAATGCGCAACTCTTTGCAAAAGAGAGATATTGGCATGGAAAAGCTTTCTTGTACCTTTGCATTTTTCTCCCAAACGAAGGTCACTAGAAAGAAAATTTTAAAGCCTCCTGTTAGGCCATCATCTACATGACATAGCCCTGAATTTTCCAATGCGTAGCTCTTTGCAAAAGAGAGATATTGGCAAGGAAAAGCTGTCTTGTACCTTTGCATTTTTCTCCCAAACGAAGGACACTAGAAAGAAAATTTTAAAGCCTCCTGTTAGGCCATCATCTACACGAAATAGCCCTGAATTTTCCAATGCGCAGCTCTTTGCAAAAGAGAGATATTGGCAAGGAAAAGCTGTCTTGTACCATTGCATTTTTCTCCCAAACGAAGGACACTAGAAAGAAAATTTTAAAGCCTCCTGTTAGGCCATCATCTACACGACATAGCCCTGAATTTTCCAATGCGCAGCTCTTTGCAAAAGAGAGATATTGGCAAGGAAAAGCTGTCTTGTACCTTTGCATTTTTCTCCCAAACGAAGGACACTAGAATTAAAATTTTAAAGCCTCCTGTTATGCCATCATCTACACGACATAGCCCTGAGTTTTCCAATGCGCAGCTATTTGCAAAAGAGAGATATTGGCAAGGAAAAGCTGTCAGGTACCTTTGCATTTTTCTCCCAAACGAAGGTCACTAGAAAGAAAATTTTAAAGCCTACTGTTAGGCCATCATCTACACGACATAGTCCTGAATTTTTCAATGCGTAGCTCTTTACAAAAGAGAGATATTGGCAAGGAAAAGCTGTCTAGTACCTTTGCATTTTTCTCCCAAACGAAGGACACTAGAAAGAAAATTTTAAAGCCTCCTGTTAGGCCATCATCTACACGACATAGCCCTGAATTTTCCAATGCGCAGCTCTTTGCAAAAGAGAGATATTGGCAAGGAAAAGCTTTCTTGTACCATTGCATTTTTCTCCCAAACGAAGGACACTAGAAAGAAAATTTTAAAGCCTCCTGTTAGGCCATCATCTACACGACATAGCCCTGAATTTTCCAATGCGCAGCTCTTTGCAAAAGAGAGATATTGGCAAGGAAAAGCTGTCTTGTACCTTTGCATTTTTCTCCCAAACGAAGGTCACTAGAAAGAAAATTTTAAAGCCTCCTGTTAGGCCATCATCTACACGACATAGCCCTGAATTTTCCAATGCGTAGCTCTTTGCAAAAGAGAGATATTGGCAAGGAAAAGCTGTCTTGTACCTTTGAATTTTTCTCCCAAACGAAGGACACTAGAATTAAAATTTTAAAGCCTCCTGTTATGCCATCATCTACACGACATAGCCCTGAATTTTCCAATGCGCAGCTCTTTGCAAAAGAGAGATATTGGCAAGGAAAAGCTGTCTTGTACCATTGCATTTTTCTCCCAAACGAAGGACACTAGAAAGAAAATTTTAAAGCCTCCTGTTAGGCCATCATCTACACGACATAGCCCTGAATTTTCCAATGCGCAGCTCTTTGCAAAAGAGAGATATTGGCAAGGAAAAGCTGTCTTGTACCTTTGCATTTTTCTCCCAAACGAAGGACACTAGAATTAAAATTTTAAAGCCTCCTGTTATGCCATCATCTACACGACATAGCCCTGAGTTTTCCAATGCGCAGCTATTTGCAAAAGAGAGATATTGGCAAGGAAAAGCTGTCAGGTACCTTTGCATTTTTCTCCCAAACGAAGGTCACTAGAAAGAAAATTTTAAAGCCTACTGTTAGGCCATCATCTACACGACATAGTCCTGAATTTTCCAATGCGTAGCTCTTTACAAAAGAGAGATATTGGCAAGGAAAAGCTGTCTAGTACCTTTGCATTTTTCTCCCAAACGAAGGACACTAGAAAGAAAATTTTAAAGCCTCCTGTTAGGCCATCATCTACACGACATAGCCCTGAATTTTCCAATGCGCAGCTCTTTGCAAAAGAGAGATATTGGCAAGGAAAAGCTTTCTTGTACCATTGCATTTTTCTCCCAAACGAAGGACACTAGAAAGAAAATTTTAAAGCCTCCTGTTAGGCCATCATCTACACGACATAGCCCTGAATTTTCCAATGCGCAGCTCTTTGCAAAAGAAAGATATTGGCAAGGAAAAGCTGTCTTGTACCTTTGCATTTTTCTCCCAAACGAAGGTCACTAGAAAGAAAATGTTAAAGCCTCCTGTTAGGCCATCATCTACACGACATAGCCCTGAATTTTCCAATGCGTAGCTCTTTGCAAAAGAGAGATATTGGCAATTAAAAGCTGTCTTGTACCATTGCATTTTTCTCCCAAACGAAGGACACTAGAAAGAAAATTTTAAAGCCTCCTGTTAGGCCATCATCTACACGACATAGCCCTGAATTTTCCAATGCGTAGCTCTTTGCAAAAGAGAGATATTGGCAAGGAAAAGCTGTCTTGTACCATTGCATTTTTCTCCCAAACGAAGGACACTAGAAAGAAAATTTTAAAGCCTCCTGTTAGGCCATCATCTACACGACATAGCCCTGAATTTTCCAATGCGCAGCTCTTTGCAAAAGAGAGATATTGGCAAGGAAAAGCTGTCTTGTACCTTTGCATTTTTCTCCCAAACGAAGGTCACTAGAAAGAAAATTTTAAAGCCTCCTGTTAGGCCATCATCTACACGACATAGCCCTGAATTTTCCAATGCGCAGCTCTTTGCAAAAGTGAGATATTGGCAAGGAAAAGCTGTCTTGTACCTTTGCATTTTTCTCCCAAACGAAGGTCACTAGAAAGAAAATTTTATAGCCTCCTGTTAGGCCATCATCTACACGACATAGCCCTGAATTTTCCAATGCGTAGCTCTTTGCAAAAGAGAGATATTGGCAAGGAAAAGCTGTCTTGTACCTTTGCATTTTTCTCCCAAACGAAGGACACTAGAAAGAAAATTTTAAAGCCTCCTGTTAGGCCATCATCTACACGACATAGCCCTGAATTTTCCAATGCGTAGCTCTTTGCAAAAGAGAGATATTGGCAAGGAAAAGCTGTCTTGTACCATTGCATTTTTCTCCCAAACGAAGGACACTAGAAAGAAAATTTTAAAGCCTCCTGTTAGGCCATCATCTACACGACATAGCCCTGAATTTTCCAATGCGTAGCTCTTTGTAAAAGAGAGATATTGGCAAGGAAAAGCTGTCTTGTACCTTTGCATTTTTCTCCCAAACGAAGGTCACTAGAAAGAAAATTTTAAAGCCTCCTGTTAGGCCATCATCTACACGACATAGCCCTGAATTTTCCAATGCGCAGCTCTTTGCAAAAGAGAGATATTGGCAAGGAAAAGCTGTCTTGTACCTTTGCATTTTTCTCCCAAACGAAGGTCACTAGAAAGAAAATTTTAAAGCCTCCTGTTAGGCCATCATCTACACGACATAGCCCTGAATTTTCCAATGCGTAGCTCTTTGCAAAAGAGAGATATTGGCAAGGAAAAGCTGTCTTGTACCATTGCATTTTTCTCCCAAACGAAGGACACTAGAAAGAAAATTTTAAAGCCTCCTGTTAGGCCATCATCTACACGACATAGCCCTGAATTTTCCAATGCGCAGCTCTTTGCAAAAGAGAGATATTGGCAAGGAAAAGCTGTCTTGTACCTTTGCATTTTTCTCCCAAACGAAGGTCACTAGAAAGAAAATTTTAAAGCCTCCTGTTAGGCCATCATCTACACGATATAGCCCTGAATTTTCCAATGCGCAGCTCTTTGCAAAAGAGAGATATTGGCAAGGAAAAGCTGTCTTGTACCTTTGCATTTTTCTCCCAAACGAAGGTCACTAGAAAGAAAATTTTAAAGCCTCCTGTTAGGCCATCATCTACACGACATAGCCCTGAATTTTCCAATGCGTAGCTCTTTGCAAAAGAGAGATATTGGCAAGGAAAAGCTGTCTTGTACCTTTGCATTTTTCTCCCAAACGAAGGTCACTAGAAAGAAAATTTTAAAGCCTCCTGTTAGGCCATCATCTACACGACATAGCCCTGAATTTTCCAATGCGCAGCTCTTTGCAAAAGTGAGATATTGGCAAGGAAAAGCTGTCTTGTACCTTTGCATTTTTCTCCCAAACGAAGGTCACTAGAAAGAAAATTTTATAGCCTCCTGTTAGGCCATCATCTACACGACATAGCCCTGAATTTTCCAATGCGTAGCTCTTTGCAAAAGAGAGATATTGGCAAGGAAAAGCTGTCTTGTACCTTTGCATTTTTCTCCCAAACGAAGGACACTAGAAAGAAAATTTTAAAGCCTCCTGTTAGGCCATCATCTACACGACATAGCCCTGAATTTTCCAATGCGTAGCTCTTTGCAAAAGAGAGATATTGGCAAGGAAAAGCTGTCTTGTACCATTGCATTTTTCTCCCAAACGAAGGACACTAGAAAGAAAATTTTAAAGCCTCCTGTTAGGCCATCATCTACACGACATAGCCCTGAATTTTCCAATGCGTAGCTCTTTGTAAAAGAGAGATATTGGCAAGGAAAAGCTGTATTGTACCTTTGCATTTTTCTCCCAAACGAAGGTCACTAGAAAGAAAATTTTAAAGCCTCCTGTTAGGCCATCATCTACACGACATAGCCCTGAATTTTCCAATGCGCAGCTCTTTGCAAAAGAGAGATATTGGCAAGGAAAAGCTGTCTTGTACCTTTGCATTTTTCTCCCAAACGAAGGTCACTAGAAAGAAAATTTTAAAGCCTCCTGTTAGGCCATCATCTACACGACATAGCCCTGAATTTTCCAATGCGTAGCTCTTTGCAAAAGAGAGATATTGGCAAGGAAAAGCTGTCTTGTACCATTGCATTTTTCTCCCAAACGAAGGACACTAGAAAGAAAATTTTAAAGCCTCCTGTTAGGCCATCATCTACACGACATAGCCCTGAATTTTCCAATGCGCAGCTCTTTGCAAAAGAGAGATATTGGCAAGGAAAAGCTGTCTTGTACCTTTGCATTTTTCTCCCAAACGAAGGTCACTAGAAAGAAAATTTTAAAGCCTCCTGTTAGGCCATCATCTACACGATATAGCCCTGAATTTTCCAATGCGCAGCTCTTTGCAAAAGAGAGATATTGGCAAGGAAAAGCTGTCTTGTACCATTGCATTTTTCTCCCAAACGAAGGACACTAGAAAGAAAATTTTAAAGCCTCCTGTTAGGCCATCATCTACACGACATAGCCCTGAATTTTCCAATGCGCAGCTCTTTGCAAAAGAGAGATATTGGCAAGGAAAAGCTGTCTTGTACCTTTGCATTTTTCTCCCAAACGAAGGTCACTAGAAAGAAAATTTTAAAGCCTCCTGTTAGGCCATCATCTACACGACATAGCCCTGAATTTTCCAATGCGCAGCTCTTTGCAAAAGAGAGATATTGGCAAGGAAAAGCTGTCTTGTACCTTTGCATTTTTCTCCCAAACGAAGGTCACTAGAAAGAAAATTTTAAAGCCTCCTGTTAGGCCATCATCTACACGACATAGCCCTGAATTTTCCAATGCGTAGCTCTTTGCAAAAGAGAGATATTGGCAAGGAAAAGCTGTCTTGTACCTTTGCATTTTTCTCCCAAACGAAGGTCACTAGAAAGAAAATTTTAAAGCCTCCTGTTAGGCCATCATCTACACGACATAGCCCTGAATTTTCCAATGCGCAGCTCTTTGCAAAAGTGAGATATTGGCAAGGAAAAGCTGTCTTGTACCTTTGCATTTTTCTCCCAAACGAAGGTCACTAGAAAGAAAATTTTATAGCCTCCTGTTAGGCCATCATCTACACGACATAGCCCTGAATTTTCCAATGCGTAGCTCTTTGCAAAAGAGAGATATTGGCAAGGAAAAGCTGTCTTGTACCTTTGCATTTTTCTCCCAAACGAAGGACACTAGAAAGAAAATTTTAAAGCCTCCTGTTAGGCCATCATCTACACGACATAGCCCTGAATTTTCCAATGCGTAGCTCTTTGCAAAAGAGAGATATTGGCAAGGAAAAGCTGTCTTGTACCATTGCATTTTTCTCCCAAACGAAGGACACTAGAAAGAAAATTTTAAAGCCTCCTGTTAGGCCATCATCTACACGACATAGCCCTGAATTTTCCAATGCGCAGCTCTTTGCAAAAGAGAGATATTGGCAAGGAAAAGCTGTCTTGTACCTTTGCATTTTTCTCCCAAACGAAGGTCACTAGAAAGAAAATTTTAAAGCCTCCTGTTAGGCCATCATCTACACGACATAGCCCTGAATTTTCCAATGCGCAGCTCTTTGCAAAAGTGAGATATTGGCAAGGAAAAGCTGTCTTGTACCTTTGCATTTTTCTCCCAAACAAAGGTCACTAGAAAGAAAATTTTATAGCCTCCTGTTAGGCCATCATCTACACGACATAGCCCTGAATTTTCCAATGCGTAGCTCTTTGCAAAAGAGAGATATTGGCAAGGAAAAGCTGTCTTGTACCTTTGCATTTTTCTCCCAAACGAAGGACACTAGAAAGAAAATTTTAAAGCCTCCTGTTAGGCCATCATCTACACGACATAGCCCTGAATTTTCCAATGCGTAGCTCTTTGCAAAAGAGAGATATTGGCAAGGAAAAGCTGTCTTGTACCATTGCATTTTTCTCCCAAACGAAGGACACTAGAAAGAAAATTTTAAAGCCTCCTGTTAGGCCATCATCTACACGACATAGCCCTGAATTTTCCAATGCGTAGCTCTTTGTAAAAGAGAGATATTGGCAAGGAAAAGCTGTCTTGTACCTTTGCATTTTTCTCCCAAACGAAGGTCACTAGAAAGAAAATTTTAAAGCCTCCTGTTAGGCCATCATCTACACGACATAGCCCTGAATTTTCCAATGCGCAGCTCTTTGCAAAAGAGAGATATTGGCAAGGAAAAGCTGTCTTGTACCTTTGCATTTTTCTCCCAAACGAAGGTCACTAGAAAGAAAATTTTAAAGCCTCCTGTTAGGCCATCATCTACACGACATAGCCCTGAATTTTCCAATGCGTAGCTCTTTGCAAAAGAGAGATATTGGCAAGGAAAAGCTGTCTTGTACCATTGCATTTTTCTCCCAAACGAAGGACACTAGAAAGAAAATTTTAAAGCCTCCTGTTAGGCCATCATCTACACGACATAGCCCTGAATTTTCCAATGCGCAGCTCTTTGCAAAAGAGAGATATTGGCAAGGAAAAGCTGTCTTGTACCTTTGCATTTTTCTCCCAAACGAAGGTCACTAGAAAGAAAATTTTAAAGCCTCCTGTTAGGCCATCATCTACACGATATAGCCCTGAATTTTCCAATGCGCAGCTCTTTGCAAAAGAGAGATATTGGCAAGGAAAAGCTGTCTTGTACCTTTGCATTTTTCTCCCAAACGAAGGTCACTAGAAAGAAAATTTTAAAGCCTCCTGTTAGGCCATCATCTACACGACATAGCCCTGAATTTTCCAATGCGTAGCTCTTTGCAAAAGAGAGATATTGGCAAGGAAAAGCTGTCTTGTACCTTTGCATTTTTCTCCCAAACGAAGGTCACTAGAAAGAAAATTTTAAAGCCTCCTGTTAGGCCATCATCTACACGACATAGCCCTGAATTTTCCAATGCGCAGCTCTTTGCAAAAGTGAGATATTGGCAAGGAAAAGCTGTCTTGTACCTTTGCATTTTTCTCCCAAACGAAGGTCACTAGAAAGAAAATTTTATAGCCTCCTGTTAGGCCATCATCTACACGACATAGCCCTGAATTTTCCAATGCGTAGCTCTTTGCAAAAGAGAGATATTGGCAAGGAAAAGCTGTCTTGTACCTTTGCATTTTTCTCCCAAACGAAGGACACTAGAAAGAAAATTTTAAAGCCTCCTGTTAGGCCATCATCTACACGACATAGCCCTGAATTTTCCAATGCGTAGCTCTTTGCAAAAGAGAGATATTGGCAAGGAAAAGCTGTCTTGTACCATTGCATTTTTCTCCCAAACGAAGGACACTAGAAAGAAAATTTTAAAGCCTCCTGTTAGGCCATCATCTACACGACATAGCCCTGAATTTTCCAATGCGTAGCTCTTTGTAAAAGAGAGATATTGGCAAGGAAAAGCTGTCTTGTACCTTTGCATTTTTCTCCCAAACGAAGGTCACTAGAAAGAAAATTTTAAAGCCTCCTGTTAGGCCATCATCTACACGACATAGCCCTGAATTTTCCAATGCGCAGCTCTTTGCAAAAGAGAGATATTGGCAAGGAAAAGCTGTCTTGTACCTTTGCATTTTTCTCCCAAACGAAGGTCACTAGAAAGAAAATTTTAAAGCCTCCTGTTAGGCCATCATCTACACGACATAGCCCTGAATTTTCCAATGCGCAGCTCTTTGCAAAAGAGAGATATTGGCAAGGAAAAGCTGTCTTGTACCTTTGCATTTTTCTCCCAAACGAAGGTCACTAGAAAGAAAATTTTAAAGCCTCCTGTTAGGCCATCATCTACACGACATAGCCCTGAATTTTCCAATGCGTAGCTCTTTGCAAAAGAGAGATATTGGCAAGGAAAAGCTGTCTTGTACCTTTGCATTTTTCTCCCAAACGAAGGACACTAGAAAGAAAATTTTAAAGCCTCCTGTTAGGCCATCATCTACACGACATAGCCCTGAATTTTCCAATGCGTAGCTCTTTGCAAAAGAGAGATATTGGCAAGGAAAAGCTGTCTTGTACCATTGCATTTTTCTCCCAAACGAAGGACACTAGAAAGAAAATTTTAAAGCCTCCTGTTAGGCCATCATCTACACGACATAGCCCTGAATTTTCCAATGCGTAGCTCTTTGTAAAAGAGAGATATTGGCAAGGAAAAGCTGTCTTGTACCTTTGCATTTTTCTCCCAAACGAAGGTCACTAGAAAGAAAATTTTAAAGCCTCCTGTTAGGCCATCATCTACACGACATAGCCCTGAATTTTCCAATGCGCAGCTCTTTGCAAAAGAGAGATATTGGCAAGGAAAAGCTGTCTTGTACCATTGCATTTTTCTCCCAAACGAAGGACACTAGAAAGAAAATTTTAAAGCCTCCTGTTAGGCCATCATCTACACGACATAGCCCTGAATTTTCCAATGCGCAGCTCTTTGCAAAAGAGAGATATTGGCAAGGAAAAGCTGTCTTGTACCTTTGCATTTTTCTCCCAAACGAAGGACACTAGAATTAAAATTTTAAAGCCTCCTGTTATGCCATCATCTACACGACATAGCCCTGAGTTTTCCAATGCGCAGCTATTTGCAAAAGAGAGATATTGGCAAGGAAAAGCTGTCAGGTACCTTTGCATTTTTCTCCCAAACGAAGGTCACTAGAAAGAAAATTTTAAAGCCTACTGTTAGGCCATCATCTACACGACATAGTCCTGAATTTTCCAATGCGTAGCTCTTTACAAAAGAGAGATATTGGCAAGGAAAAGCTGTCTTGTACCTTTGCATTTTTCTCCCAAACGAAGGACACTAGAATTAAAATTTTAAAGCCTCCTGTTATGCCATCATCTACACGACATAGCCCTGAGTTTTCCAATGCGCAGCTATTTGCAAAAGAGAGATATTGGCAAGGAAAAGCTGTCAGGTACCTTTGCATTTTTCTCCCAAACGAAGGTCACTAGAAAGAAAATTTTAAAGCCTACTGTTAGGCCATCATCTACACGACATAGTCCTGAATTTTCCAATGCGTAGCTCTTTACAAAAGAGAGATATTGGCAAGGAAAAGCTGTCTAGTACCTTTGCATTTTTCTCCCAAACGAAGGACACTAGAAAGAAAATTTTAAAGCCTCCTGTTAGGCCATCATCTACACGACATAGCCCTGAATTTTCCAATGCGCAGCTCTTTGCAAAAGAGAGATATTGGCAAGGAAAAGCTTTCTTGTACCATTGCATTTTTCTCCCAAACGAAGGACACTAGAAAGAAAATTTTAAAGCCTCCTGTTAGGCCATCATCTACACGACATAGCCCTGAATTTTCCAATGCGCAGCTCTTTGCAAAAGAGAGATATTGGCAAGGAAAAGCTGTCTTGTACCTTTGCATTTTTCTCCCAAACGAAGGTCACTAGAAAGAAAATTTTAAAGCCTCCTGTTAGGCCATCATCTACACGACATAGCCCTGAATTTTCCAATGCGTAGCTCTTTGCAAAAGAGAGATATTGGCAAGGAAAAGCTGTCTTGTACCTTTGAATTTTTCTCCCAAACGAAGGACACTAGAATTAAAATTTTAAAGCCTCCTGTTATGCCATCATCTACACGACATAGCCCTGAATTTTCCAATGCGCAGCTCTTTGCAAAAGAGAGATATTGGCAAGGAAAAGCTGTCAGGTACCTTTGCATTTTTCTCCCAAACGAAGGTCACTAGAAAGAAAATTTTAAAGCCTCCTGTTAGGCCATCATCTACACGACATAGCCCTGAATTTTCCAATGCGCAGCTCTTTGCAAAAGAGAGATATTGGCAAGGAAAAGCTTTCTTGTACCATTGCATTTTTCTCCCAAACGAAGGACACTAGAAAGAAAATTTTAAAGCCTCCTGTTAGGCCATCATCTACACGACATAGCCCTGAATTTTCCAATGCGCAGCTCTTTGCAAAAGAGAGATATTGGCAAGGAAAAGCTGTCTTGTACCTTTGCATTTTTCTCCCAAACGAAGGTCACTAGAAAGAAAATGTTAAAGCCTCCTGTTAGGCCATCATCTACACGACATAGCCCTGAAATTTCCAATGCGTAGCTCTTTGCAAAAGAGAGATATTGGCAAGGAAAAGCTGTCTTGTACCATTGCATTTTTCTCCCAAACGAAGGACACTAGAAAGAAAATTTTAAAGCCTCCTGTTAGGCCATCATCTACACGACATAGCCCTGAATTTTCCAATGCGTAGCTCTTTGCAAAAGAGAGATATTGGCAATGAAAAGCTGTCTTGTACCATTGCATTTTTCTCCCAAACGAAGGACACTAGAAAGAAAATTTTAAAGCCTCCTGTTAGGCCATCATCTACACGACATAGCCCTGAATTTTCCAATGCGTAGCTCTTTGTAAAAGAGAGATATTGGCAAGGAAAAGCTGTCTTGTACCTTTGCATTTTTCTCCCAAACGAAGGTCACTAGAAAGAAAATTTTAAAGCCTCCTGTTAGGCCATCATCTACACGACATAGCCCTGAATTTTCCAATGCGCAGCTCTTTGCAAAAGAGAGATATTGGCAAGGAAAAGCTGTCTTGTACCTTTGCATTTTTCTCCCAAACGAAGGTCACTAGAAAGAAAATTTTAAAGCCTCCTGTTAGGCCATCATCTACACGACATAGCCCTGAATTTTCCAATGCGTAGCTCTTTGCAAAAGAGAGATATTGGCAAGGAAAAGCTGTCTTGTACCATTGCATTTTTCTCCCAAACGAAGGACACTAGAAAGAAAATTTTAAAGCCTCCTGTTAGGCCATCATCTACACGACATAGCCCTGAATTTTCCAATGCGCAGCTCTTTGCAAAAGAGAGATATTGGCAAGGAAAAGCTGTCTTGTACCTTTGCATTTTTCTCCCAAACGAAGGACACTAGAATTAAAATTTTAAAGCCTCCTGTTATGCCATCATCTACACGACATAGCCCTGAGTTTTCCAATGCGCAGCTATTTGCAAAAGAGAGATATTGGCAAGGAAAAGCTGTCAGGTACCTTTGCATTTTTCTCCCAAACGAAGGTCACTAGAAAGAAAATTTTAAAGCCTACTGTTAGGCCATCATCTACACGACATAGTCCTGAATTTTCCAATGCGTAGCTCTTTACAAAAGAGAGATATTGGCAAGGAAAAGCTGTCTAGTACCTTTGCATTTTTCTCCCAAACGAAGGACACTAGAAAGAAAATTTTAAAGCCTCCTGTTAGGCCATCATCTACACGACATAGCCCTGAATTTTCCAATGCGCAGCTCTTTGCAAAAGAGAGATATTGGCAAGGAAAAGCTTTCTTGTACCATTGCATTTTTCTCCCAAACGAAGGACACTAGAAAGAAAATTTTAAAGCCTCCTGTTAGGCCATCATCTACACGACATAGCCCTGAATTTTCCAATGCGCAGCTCTTTGCAAAAGAGAGATATTGGCAAGGAAAAGCTGTCTTGTACCTTTGCATTTTTCTCCCAAACGAAGGTCACTAGAAAGAAAATTTTAAAGCCTCCTGTTAGGCCATCATCTACACGACATAGCCCTGAATTTTCCAATGCGTAGCTCTTTGCAAAAGAGAGATATTGGCAAGGAAAAGCTGTCTTGTACCTTTGAATTTTTCTCCCAAACGAAGGACACTAGAATTAAAATTTTAAAGCCTCCTGTTATGCCATCATCTACACGACATAGCCCTGAATTTTCCAATGCGCAGCTCTTTGCAAAAGAGAGATATTGGCAAGGAAAAGCTGTCAGGTACCTTTGCATTTTTCTCCCAAACGAAGGTCACTAGAAAGAAAATTTTAAAGCCTCCTGTTAGGCCATCATCTACACGACATAGTCCTGAATTTTCCAATGCGTAGCTCTTTACAAAAGAGAGATATTGGCAAGGAAAAGCTGTCTTGTACCTTTGCATTTTTCTCCCAAACGAAGGACACTAGAAAGAAAATTTTAAAGCCTCCTGTTAGGCCATCATCTACACGACATAGCCCTGAATTTTCCAATGCGCAGCTCTTTGCAAAAGAGAGATATTGGCAAGGAAAAGCTTTCTTGTACCATTGCATTTTTCTCCCAAACGAAGGACACTAGAAAGAAAATTTTAAAGCCTCCTGTTAGGCCATCATCTACACGACATAGCCCTGAATTTTCCAATGCGCAGCTCTTTGCAAAAGAGAGATATTGGCAAGGAAAAGCTGTCTTGTACCTTTGCATTTTTCTCCCAAACGAAGGTCACTAGAAAGAAAATGTTAAAGCCTCCTGTTAGGCCATCATCTACACGACATAGCCCTGAATTTTCCAATGCGTAGCTCTTTGCAAAAGAGAGATATTGGCAAGGAAAAGCTGTCTTGTACCATTGCATTTTTCTCCCAAACGAAGGACACTAGAAAGAAAATTTTAAAGCCTCCTGTTAGGCCATCATCTACACGACATAGCCCTGAATTTTCCAATGCGTAGCTCTTTGCAAAAGAGAGATATTGGCAATGAAAAGCTGTCTTGTACCATTGCATTTTTCTCCCAAACGAAGGACACTAGAAAGAAAATTTTAAAGCCTCCTGTTAGGCCATCATCTACACGACATAGCCCTGAATTTTCCAATGCGTAGCTCTTTGTAAAAGAGAGATATTGGCAAGGAAAAGCTGTCTTGTACCTTTGCATTTTTCTCCCAAACGAAGGTCACTAGAAAGAAAATTTTAAAGCCTCCTGTTAGGCCATCATCTACACGACATAGCCCTGAATTTTCCAATGCGCAGCTCTTTGCAAAAGAGAGATATTGGCAAGGAAAAGCTGTCTTGTACCTTTGCATTTTTCTCCCAAACGAAGGTCACTAGAAAGAAAATTTTAAAGCCTCCTGTTAGGCCATCATCTACACGACATAGCCCTGAATTTTCCAATGCGTAGCTCTTTGCAAAAGAGAGATATTGGCAAGGAAAAGCTGTCTTGTACCATTGCATTTTTCTCCCAAACGAAGGACACTAGAAAGAAAATTTTAAAGCCTCCTGTTAGGCCATCATCTTCACGACATAGCCCTGAATTTTCCAATGCGCAGCTCTTTGCAAAAGAGAGATATTGGCAAGGAAAAGCTGTATAGTACCTTTGCATTTTTCTCCCAAACGAAGGTCACTAGAAAGAAAATTTTAAAGCCTCCTGTTAGGCCATCATCTACATGACATAGCCCTGAATTTTCCAATGCGTAGCTCTTTGCAAAAGAGAAATATTGGCAAGGAAAAGCTGTCTTGTACCATTGCATTTTTCTCCCAAACGAAGGACACTAGAAAGAAAATTTTAAAGCCTCCTGTTAGGCCATCATCTACACGACATAGCCCTGAATTTTCCAATGCGTAGCTCTTTGTAAAAGAGAGATATTGGCAAGGAAAAGCTATCTTGTGCCTTTGCATTTTTCTCCCAAACGAAGGACACTAGAATTAAAATTTTAAAGCCTCCTGTTAGGCCATCATCTACATGACATAGCCCTGAATTTTCCAATGCGTAGCTCTTTGCAAAAGAGAGATATTGGCAAGGAAAAGCTGTCTTGTACCTTTGCATTTTTCTCCCAAACGAAGGACACTAGAAAGAACATTTTAAAGCCTCCTGTTAGGCCATCATCTACACGAAATAGCCCTGAATTTTCCAATGCGTAACTCTTTGCAAAAGAGAGATATTGGCATGGAAAAGCTTTCTTGTACCTTTGCATTTTTCTCCCAAACGAAGGTCACTAGAAAGAAAATTTTAAAGCCTCCTGTTAGGCCATCATCTACATGACATAGCCCTGAATTTTCCAATGCGTAGCTCTTTGCAAAAGAGAGATATTGGCAAGGAAAAGCTGTCTTGTACCTTTGCATTTTTCTCCCAAACGAAGGACACTAGAAAGAAAATTTTAAAGCCTCCTGTTAGGCCATCATCTACACGAAATAGCCCTGAATTTTCCAATGCGCAGCTCTTTGCAAAAGAGAGATATTGGCAAGGAAAAGCTGTCTTGTACCATTGCATTTTTCTCCCAAACGAAGGACACTAGAAAGAAAATTTTAAAGCCTCCTGTTAGGCCATCATCTACACGACATAGCCCTGAATTTTCCAATGCGCAGCTCTTTGCAAAAGAGAGATATTGGCAAGGAAAAGCTGTCTTGTACCTTTGCATTTTTCTCCCAAACGAAGGACACTAGAATTAAAATTTTAAAGCCTCCTGTTATGCCATCATCTACACGACATAGCCCTGAGTTTTCCAATGCGCAGCTATTTGCAAAAGAGAGATATTGGCAAGGAAAAGCTGTCAGGTACCTTTGCATTTTTCTCCCAAACGAAGGTCACTAGAAAGAAAATTTTAAAGCCTACTGTTAGGCCATCATCTACACGACATAGTCCTGAATTTTCCAATGCGTAGCTCTTTACAAAAGAGAGATATTGGCAAGGAAAAGCTGTCTAGTACCTTTGCATTTTTCTCCCAAACGAAGGACACTAGAAAGAAAATTTTAAAGCCTCCTGTTAGGCCATCATCTACACGACATAGCCCTGAATTTTCCAATGCGCAGCTCTTTGCAAAAGAGAGATATTGGCAAGGAAAAGCTTTCTTGTACCATTGCATTTTTCTCCCAAACGAAGGACACTAGAAAGAAAATTTTAAAGCCTCCTGTTAGGCCATCATCTACACGACATAGCCCTGAATTTTCCAATGCGCAGCTCTTTGCAAAAGAGAGATATTGGCAAGGAAAAGCTGTCTTGTACCTTTGCATTTTTCTCCCAAACGAAGGTCACTAGAAAGAAAATTTTAAAGCCTCCTGTTAGGCCATCATCTACACGACATAGCCCTGAATTTTCCAATGCGCAGCTCTTTGCAAAAGAGAGATATTGGCAAGGAAAAGCTGTCTTGTACCTTTGCATTTTTCTCCCAAACGAAGGTCACTAGAAAGAAAATTTTAAAGCCTCCTGTTAGGCCATCATCTACACGACATAGCCCTGAATTTTCCAATGCGTAGCTCTTTGCAAAAGAGAGATATTGGCAAGGAAAAGCTGTCTTGTACCATTGCATTTTTCTCCCAAACGAAGGACACTAGAAAGAAAATTTTAAAGCCTCCTGTTAGGCCATCATCTTCACGACATAGCCCTGAATTTTCCAATGCGCAGCTCTTTGCAAAAGAGAGATATTGGCAAGTAAAAGCTGTCTTGTACCTTTGCATTTTTCTCCCAAACGAAGGTCACTAGAAAGAACATTTTAAAGCCTCCTGTTAGGCCATCATCTACACGATATAGCCCTGAATTTTCCAATGCGCAGCTCTTTGCAAAAGAGAGATATTGGCAAGGAAAAGCTGTCTTGTACCTTTGAATTTTTCTCCCAAACGAAGGTCACTAGAAAGAAAATTTTAAAGCCTCCTGTTAGGCCATCATCTACACGACATAGCCCTGAATTTTCCAATGCGTAGCTCTTTGCAAAAGAGAGATATTGGCAAGGAAAAGCTGTCTTGTACCATTGCATTTTTCTCCCAAACGAAGGACACTAGAAAGAAAATTTTAAAGCCTCCTGTTAGGCCATCATCTTCACGACATAGCCCTGAATTTTCCAATGCGCAGCTCTTTGCAAAAGAGAGATATTGGCAAGTAAAAGCTGTCTTGTACCTTTGCATTTTTCTCCCAAACGAAGGTCACTAGAAAGAACATTTTAAAGCCTCCTGTTAGGCCATCATCTACACGATATAGCCCTGAATTTTCCAATGCGCAGCTCTTTGCAAAAGAGAGATATTGGCAAGGAAAAGCTGTCTTGTACCTTTGAATTTTTCTCCCAAACGAAGGTCACTAGAAAGAAAATTTTAAAGCCTCCTGTTAGGCCATCATCTACACGACATAGCCCTGAATTTTCCAATGCGTAGCTCTTTGCAAAAGAGAGATATTGGCAAGGAAAAGCTGTCTTGTACCTTTGCATTTTTCTCCCAAACGAAGGACACTAGAAAGAAAATTTTAAAGCCTCCTGTTAGGCCATCATCTACACGAAATAGCCCTGAATTTTCCAATGCGCAGCTCTTTGCAAAAGAGAGATATTGGCAAGGAAAAGCTGTCTTGTACCATTGCATTTTTCTCCCAAACGAAGGACACTAGAAAGAAAATTTTAAAGCCTCCTGTTAGGCCATCATCTACACGACATAGACCTGAATTTTCCAATGCGCAGCTCTTTGCAAAAGAGAGATATTGGCAAGGAAAAGCTGTCTTGTACCTTTGCATTTTTCTCCCAAACGAAGGACACTAGAATTAAAATTTTAAAGCCTCCTGTTATGCCATCATCTACACGACATAGCCCTGAATTTTCCAATGCGCAGCTCTTTGCAAAAGAGAGATATTGGCAAGGAAAAGCTGTCTTGTACCTTTGCATTTTTCTCCCAAACGAAGGTCACTAGAAAGAAAATGTTAAAGCCTCCCGTTAGGCCATCATCTACACGACATAGCCCTGAATTTTCCAATGCGCAGCTCTTTGCAAAAGAGAGATATTGGCAAGGTAAAGCTGTCTTGTACCATTGCATTTTTCTCCCAAACGAAGGACACTAGAAAGAAAATTTTAAAGCCTCCTGTTAGACCATCATCTACACGGCAAAGCCATGAATTTTCCAATGCGCAGCTCTTTGCAAAAGAGAGATATTGGCAAGGAAAAGCTGTCTTGTACCTTTGCATTTTTCTCCCAAACGAAGGACACTAGAATTAAAATTTTAAAGCCTCCTGTTAGGCCATCATCTACACGATATAGCCCTGAATTTTCCAATGCGCTGCTCTTTGCAAAAGAGAGATATTGGCAAGGAAAAGCTGTCTTGTACCTTTGCATTTTTCTCCCAAACGAAGGTCATTAGAATGAAAATTTTAAAGCCTCCTGTTAAGCCATCATCTACACGACATAGCCCTGAATTTTCCAATGCGTAGCTCTTTGCAAAAGAGAGATATTGGCAAGGAAAAGCTGTCTTGTACCTTTGCATTTTTCTCCCAAACGAAGGACACTAGAAAGAAATTTTTAAAGCCTCCTGTTAGGCCATCATCTACACGACATAGCCCTGAATTTTCCAATGCGCAGCTCTTTGCAAAAGAGAGATATTGGCAAGGAAAAGCTGTATAGTACCTTTGCATTTTTCTCCCAAACGAAGGTCACTAGAAAGAAAATTTTAAAGCCTCCTGTTAGGCCATCATCTACATGACATAGCCCTGAATTTTCCAATGCGTAGCTCTTTGCAAAAGAGAAATATTGGCAAGGAAAAGCTGTCTTGTACCATTGCATTTTTCTCCCAAACGAAGGACACTAGAAAGAAAATTTTAAAGCCTCCTGTTAGGCCATCATCTACACGACATAGCCCTGAATTTTCCAATGCGTAGCTCTTTGTAAAAGAGAGATATTGGCAAGGAAAAGCTATCTTGTGCCTTTGCATTTTTCTCCCAAACGAAGGACACTAGAATTAAAATTTTAAAGCCTCCTGTTAGGCCATCATCTACATGACATAGCCCTGAATTTTCCAATGCGTAGCTCTTTGCAAAAGAGAGATATTGGCAAGGAAAAGCTGTCTTGTACCTTTGCATTTTTCTCCCAAACGAAGGACACTAGAAAGAACATTTTAAAGCCTCCTGTTAGGCCATCATCTACACGAAATAGCCCTGAATTTTCCAATGCGTAACTCTTTGCAAAAGAGAGATATTGGCATGGAAAAGCTTTCTTGTACCTTTGCATTTTTCTCCCAAACGAAGGTCACTAGAAAGAAAATTTTAAAGCCTCCTGTTAGGCCATCATCTACATGACATAGCCCTGAATTTTCCAATGCGTAGCTCTTTGCAAAAGAGAGATATTGGCAAGGAAAAGCTGTCTTGTACCTTTGCATTTTTCTCCCAAACGAAGGACACTAGAAAGAAAATTTTAAAGCCTCCTGTTAGGCCATCATCTACACGAAATAGCCCTGAATTTTCCAATGCGCAGCTCTTTGCAAAAGAGAGATATTGGCAAGGAAAAGCTGTCTTGTACCATTGCATTTTTCTCCCAAACGAAGGACACTAGAAAGAAAATTTTAAAGCCTCCTGTTAGGCCATCATCTACACGACATAGCCCTGAATTTTCCAATGCGCAGCTCTTTGCAAAAGAGAGATATTGGCAAGGAAAAGCTGTCTTGTACCTTTGCATTTTTCTCCCAAACGAAGGACACTAGAATTAAAATTTTAAAGCCTCCTGTTATGCCATCATCTACACGACATAGCCCTGAGTTTTCCAATGCGCAGCTATTTGCAAAAGAGAGATATTGGCAAGGAAAAGCTGTCAGGTACCTTTGCATTTTTCTCCCAAACGAAGGTCACTAGAAAGAAAATTTTAAAGCCTACTGTTAGGCCATCATCTACACGACATAGTCCTGAATTTTCCAATGCGTAGCTCTTTACAAAAGAGAGATATTGGCAAGGAAAAGCTGTCTAGTACCTTTGCATTTTTCTCCCAAACGAAGGACACTAGAAAGAAAATTTTAAAGCCTCCTGTTAGGCCATCATCTACACGACATAGCCCTGAATTTTCCAATGCGCAGCTCTTTGCAAAAGAGAGATATTGGCAAGGAAAAGCTTTCTTGTACCATTGCATTTTTCTCCCAAACGAAGGACACTAGAAAGAAAATTTTAAAGCCTCCTGTTAGGCCATCATCTACACGACATAGCCCTGAATTTTCCAATGCGCAGCTCTTTGCAAAAGAGAGATATTGGCAAGGAAAAGCTGTCTTGTACCTTTGCATTTTTCTCCCAAACGAAGGTCACTAGAAAGAAAATTTTAAAGCCTCCTGTTAGGCCATCATCTACACGACATAGCCCTGAATTTTCCAATGCGTAGCTCTTTGCAAAAGAGAGATATTGGCAAGGAAAAGCTGTCTTGTACCTTTGAATTTTTCTCCCAAACGAAGGACACTAGAATTAAAATTTTAAAGCCTCCTGTTATGCCATCATCTACACGACATAGCCCTGAATTTTCCAATGCGCAGCTCTTTGCAAAAGAGAGATATTGGCAAGGAAAAGCTGTCTTGTACCATTGCATTTTTCTCCCAAACGAAGGACACTAGAAAGAAAATTTTAAAGCCTCCTGTTAGGCCATCATCTACACGACATAGCCCTGAATTTTCCAATGCGCAGCTCTTTGCAAAAGAGAGATATTGGCAAGGAAAAGCTGTCTTGTACCTTTGCATTTTTCTCCCAAACGAAGGACACTAGAATTAAAATTTTAAAGCCTCCTGTTATGCCATCATCTACACGACATAGCCCTGAGTTTTCCAATGCGCAGCTATTTGCAAAAGAGAGATATTGGCAAGGAAAAGCTGTCAGGTACCTTTGCATTTTTCTCCCAAACGAAGGTCACTAGAAAGAAAATTTTAAAGCCTACTGTTAGGCCATCATCTACACGACATAGTCCTGAATTTTCCAATGCGTAGCTCTTTACAATAGAGAGATATTGGCAAGGAAAAGCTGTCTAGTACCTTTGCATTTTTCTCCCAAACGAAGGACACTAGAAAGAAAATTTTAAAGCCTCCTGTTAGGCCATCATCTACACGACATAGCCCTGAATTTTCCAATGCGCAGCTCTTTGCAAAAGAGAGATATTGGCAAGGAAAAGCTTTCTTGTACCATTGCATTTTTCTCCCAAACGAAGGACACTAGAAAGAAAATTTTAAAGCCTCCTGTTAGGCCATCATCTACACGACATAGCCCTGAATTTTCCAATGCGCAGCTCTTTGCAAAAGAAAGATATTGGCAAGGAAAAGCTGTCTTGTACCTTTGCATTTTTCTCCCAAACGAAGGTCACTAGAAAGAAAATGTTAAAGCCTCCTGTTAGGCCATCATCTACACGACATAGCCCTGAATTTTCCAATGCGTAGCTCTTTGCAAAAGAGAGATATTGGCAAGGAAAAGCTGTCTTGTACCATTGCATTTTTCTCCCAAACGAAGGACACTAGAAAGAAAATTTTAAAGCCTCCTGTTAGGCCATCATCTACACGACATAGCCCTGAATTTTCCAATGCGTAGCTCTTTGCAAAAGAGAGATATTGGCAAGGAAAAGCTGTCTTGTACCATTGCATTTTTCTCCCAAACGAAGGACACTAGAAAGAAAATTTTAAAGCCTCCTGTTAGGCCATCATCTACACGACATAGCCCTGAATTTTCCAATGCGCAGCTCTTTGCAAAAGAGAGATATTGGCAAGGAAAAGCTGTCTTGTACCTTTGCATTTTTCTCCCAAACGAAGGTCACTAGAAAGAAAATTTTAAAGCCTCCTGTTAGGCCATCATCTACACGACATAGCCCTGAATTTTCCAATGCGCAGCTCTTTGCAAAAGTGAGATATTGGCAAGGAAAAGCTGTCTTGTACCTTTGCATTTTTCTCCCAAACGAAGGTCACTAGAAAGAAAATTTTATAGCCTCCTGTTAGGCCATCATCTACACGACATAGCCCTGAATTTTCCAATGCGTAGCTCTTTGCAAAAGAGAGATATTGGCAAGGAAAAGCTGTCTTGTACCTTTGCATTTTTCTCCCAAACGAAGGACACTAGAAAGAAAATTTTAAAGCCTCCTGTTAGGCCATCATCTACACGACATAGCCCTGCATTTTCCAATGCGTAGCTCTTTGCAAAAGAGAGATATTGGCAAGGAAAAGCTGTCTTGTACCATTGCATTTTTCTCCCAAACGAAGGACACTAGAAAGAAAATTTTAAAGCCTCCTGTTAGGCCATCATCTACACGACATAGCCCTGAATTTTCCAATGCGTAGCTCTTTGTAAAAGAGAGATATTGGCAAGGAAAAGCTGTCTTGTACCTTTGCATTTTTCTCCCAAACGAAGGTCACTAGAAAGAAAATTTTAAAGCCTCCTGTTAGGCCATCATCTACACGACATAGCCCTGAATTTTCCAATGCGCAGCTCTTTGCAAAAGAGAGATATTGGCAAGGAAAAGCTGTCTTGTACCTTTGCATTTTTCTCCCAAACGAAGGTCACTAGAAAGAAAATTTTAAAGCCTCCTGTTAGGCCATCATCTACACGACATAGCCCTGAATTTTCCAATGCGCAGCTCTTTGCAAAAGAGAGATATTGGCAAGGAAAAGCTGTCTTGTACCATTGCATTTTTCTCCCAAACGAAGGTCACTAGAAAGAAAATTTTAAAGCCTCCTGTTAGGCCATCATCTACACGACATAGCCCTGAATTTTCCAATGCGTAGCTCTTTGCAAAAGAGAGATATTGGCAAGGAAAAGCTGTCTTGTACCATTGCATTTTTCTCCCAAACGAAGGACACTAGAAAGAAAATTTTAAAGCCTCCTGTTAGGCCATCATCTACACGATATAGCCCAGAATTTTCCAATGCGCAGCTCTTTGCAAAAGAGAGATATTGGCAAGGAAAAGCTGTCTTGTACCTTTGCATTTTTCTCCCAAACGAAGGACACTAGAATTAAAATTTTAAAGCCTCCTGTTAGGCCATCATCTACACGACATAGCCCTGAATTTTCCAATGCGTAGCTCTTTGCAAAAGAGAGATATTGGCAAGGAAAAGCTGTCTTGTACCATTGCATTTTTCTCCCAAACGAAGGACACTAGAAAGAAAATTTTAAAGCCTCCTGTTAGGCCATCATCTACACGACATAGCCCTGAATTTTCCAATGCGCAGCTCTTTGCAAAAGAGAGATATTGGCAAGGAAAAGCTGTCTTGTACCTTTGCATTTTTCTCCCAAACGAAGGTCACTAGAAAGAAAATTTTAAAGCCTCCTGTTAGGCCATCATCTACACGACATAGCCCTGAATTTTCCAATGCGCAGCTCTTTGCAAAAGAGAGATATTGGCAAGGAAAAGCTGTCTTGTACCTTTGCATTTTTCTCCCAAACGAAGGTCACTAGAAAGAAAATTTTAAAGCCTCCTGTTAGGCCATCATCTACACGACATAGCCCTGAATTTTCCAATGCGCAGCTCTTTGCAAAAGAGAGATATTGGCAAGGAAAAGCTGTCTTGTACCATTGCATTTTTCTCCCAAACGAAGGACACTAGAAATAAAATTTTAAAGCCTCCTGTTAGGCCATCATCTACACGATATAGCCCTGAATTTTCCAATGCGCAGCTCTTTGCAAAAGAGAGATATTGGCAAGGAAAAGCTGTCTTGTACCTTTGCATTTTTCTCCCAAACGAAGGACACTAGAATTAAAATTTTAAAGCCTCCTGTTAGGCCATCATCTACACGACATAGCCCTGAATTTTCCAATGCGTAGCTCTTTGCAAAAGAGAGATATTGGCAAGGAAAAGCTGTCTTGTACCATTGCATTTTTCTCCCAAACGAAGGACACTAGAAAGAAAATTTTAAAGCCTCCTGTTAGGCCATCATCTACACGACATAGCCCTGAATTTTCCAATGCGCAGCTCTTTGCAAAAGAGAGATATTGACAAGGAAAAGCTGTCTTGTACCTTTGCATTTTTCTCCCAAACGAAGGACACTAGAAAGAAAATTTTAAAGCCTCCTGTTAGGCCATCATCTACACGAAATAGCCCTGAATTTTCCAATGCGCAGCTCTTTGCAAAAGAGAGATATTGGCAAGGAAAAGCTGTCTTGTACCATTGCATTTTTCTCCCAAACGAAGAACACTAGAAAGAAAATTTTAAAGCCTCCTGTTAGGCCATCATCTACACGACATAGCCCTGCATTTTCCAATGCGCAGCTCTTTGCAAAAGAGAGATATTGGCAAGGAAAAGCTGTCTTGTACCTTTGCATTTTTCTCCCAAACGAAGGTCACTAGAAAGAAAATTTTAAAGCCTCCTGTTAGGCCATCATCTACACGATATAGCCCTGAATTTTCCAATGCGCAGCTCTTTGCAAAAGAGAGATATTGGCAAGGAAAAGCTGTCTTGTACCTTTGCATTTTTCTCCCAAACGAAGGACACTAGAATTAAAATTTTAAAGCCTCCTGTTAGGCCATCATCTACACGACATAGCCCTGAATTTTCCAATGCGTAGCTCTTTGCAAAAGAGAGATATTGGCAAGGAAAAGCTGTCTTGTACCATTGCATTTTTCTCCCAAACGAAGGACACTAGAATTAAAATTTTAAAGCCTCCTGTTAGGCCATCATCTACACGACATAGCCCTGAATTTTCCAATGCGTAGCTCTTTGCAAAAGAGAGATATTGGCAAGGAAAAGCTGTCTTGTACCATTGCATTTTTCTCCCAAACGAAGGACACTAGAAAGAAAATTTTAAAGCCTCCTGTTAGGCCATCATCTACACGACATAGCCCTGAATTTTCCAATGCGTAGCTCTTTGCAAAAGAGAGATATTGGCAAGGAAAAGCTGTCTTGTACCATTGCATTTTTCTCCCAAACGAAGGACACTAGAAAGAAAATTTTAAAGCCTCCTGTTAGGCCATCATCTACACGACATAGCCCTGAATTTTCCAATGCGCAGCTCTTTGCAAAAGAGAGATATTGGCAAGGAAAACTGTCTTGTACCTTTGCATTTTTCTCCCAAACGAAGGTCACTAGAAAGACAATTTTAAAGCCTCCTGTTAGGCCATCATCTACACGACATATTCCTGAATTTTCCAATGCGCAGCTCTTTGCAAAAGAGAGATATTGGCAAGAAAGCTGTCTTGTACCTTTGCATTTTTCTCCCAAACGAAGGTCACTAGAAAGACAATTTTAAAGCCTCCTGTTAGGCCATCATCTACACGACATAGCCCTGAATTTTCCAATACGCAGCTCTTTGCAAAAGAGAGATATTGGCAAGGAAAAGCTGTCTTGTACCTTTGCATTTTTCTCCCAAACGAAGGTCACTAGAAAGAAAATTTTAAAGCCTCCTGTTAGGCCATCATCTACACGACATAGCCCTGAATTTTCCAATGCGCAGCTCTTTGCAAAAGAGAGATATTGGCAAGGAAAAGCTGTCTTGTACCTTTGCATTTTTCTCCCACACGAAGGTCACTAGAAAGAAAATTTTAAAGCCTCCTGTTAGGCCATCATCTACACGACATAGCCCTGAATTTTCCAATGCGTAGCTCTTTGCAAAAGAGAGATATTGGCAAGGAAAAGCTGTCTTGTACCTTTGCATTTTTCTCCCAAACGAAGGACACTAGAAAGAAAATTTTAAAGCCTCCTGTTAGGCTATCATCTACACGAAATAGCCCTGAATTTTCCAATGCGCAGCTCTTTGCAAAAGAGAGATATTGGCAAGGAAAAGCTGTCTTGTACCATTGCATTTTTCTCCCAAACGAAGGACACTAGAAAGAAAATTTTAAAGCCTCCTGTTAGGCCATCATCTACACGACATAGCCCTGAATTTTCCAATGCGCAGCTCTTTGCAAAAGAGAGATATTGGCAAGGAAAAGCTGTCTTGTACCTTTGCATTTTTCTCCCAAACGAAGGTCACTAGAAAGAAAATTTTAAAGCCTCCTGTTAAGGCCATCATCTACACGAAATAGCCCTGAATTTTCCAATGCGCAGCTCTTTGCAAAAGAGAGATATTGGCAAGGAAAAGCTGTCTTGTACCTTTGCATTTTTCTCCCAAACGAAGGTCACTAGAAAGAAAATTTTAAAGCCTCCTGTTAGGCCATCATCTACACGACATAGCCCTGAATTTTCCAATGCGCAGCTCTTTGCAAAAGAGAGATATTGGCAAGGAAAAGCTGTCTTGTACCTTTGCATTTTTCTCCCAAACGAAGGTCACTAAAAAGAAAATTTTAAAGCCTCCTGTTAGGCCATCATCTACACGACATAGCCCTGAATTTTCCAATGCGCAGCTCTTTGCAAAAGAGAGATATTGGCAAGGAAAAGCTGTCTTGTACCTTTGCATTTTTCTCCCAAACGAAGGTCACTAGAAAGAAAATTTTAAAACCTCCTGTTAGGCCATCATCTACACGACATAGCCCTGAATTTTCCAATGCGTAGCTCTTTGCAAAAGAGAGATATTGGCAAGGAAAAGCTGTCTTGTACCATTGCATTTTTCTCCCAAACGAAGGACACTAGAAAGAAAATTTTAAAGCCTCCTGTTAGGCCATCATCTACACGACATAGCCCTGCATTTACCAATGCGCAGCTCTTTGCAAAAGAGAGATATTGGCAAGGAAAAGCTGTCTTGTACCTTTCGCATTTTTCTCCCAAACGAAGGACACTAGAAAGAAAATTTTAAAGCCTCCTGTTAGGCCATCATCTACACGACATAGCCCTGAATTTTCCAATGCGCAGCTCTTTGCAAGAGAGAGATATTGGCAAGGAAAAGCTGTCTTGTACCATTGCATTTTTCTCCCAAACGAAGGACACTAGAAAGAAAATTTTAAAGCCTCCTGTTAGGCCATCATCTACACGACATAGCCCTGAATTTTCCAATGCGTAGCTCTTTGCAAAAGAGAGATATTGGCAAGGAAAAGCTGTCTTGTACCATTGCATTTTTCTCCCAAACGAAGGACACTAGAAAGAAAATTTTAAAGCCTCCTGTTAGGCCATCATCTACACGATATAGCCCTGAATTTTCCAATGCGCAGCTCTTTGCAAAAGAGAGATATTGGCAAGGAAAAGCTGTCTTGTACCTTTGCATTTTTCTCCCAAACGAAGGACACTAGAATTAAAATTTTAAAGCCTCCTGTTAGGCCATCATCTACACGACATAGCCCTGAATTTTCCAATGCGTAGCTCTTTGCAAAAGAGAGATATTGGCAAGGAAAAGCTGTCTTGTACCATTGCATTTTTCTCCCAAACGAAGGACACTAGAAAGAAAATTTTAAAGCCTCCTGTTAGGCCATCATCTACACGACATAGCCCTGAATTTTCCAATGCGCAGCTCTTTGCAAAAGAGAGATATTGGCAAGGAAAAGCTGTCTTGTACCATTGCATTTTTCTTCCAAACGAAGAACACTAGAAAGAAAATTTTAAAGCCTCCTGTTAGGCCATCATCTACACGACATAGCCCTGCATTTTCCAATGCGCAGCTCTTTGCAAAAGAGAGATATTGGCAAGGAAAAGCTGTCTTGTACCATTGCATTTTTCTCCCAAACGAAGGTCACTAGAAAGAAAATTTTAAAGCCTCCTGTTAGGCCATCATCTACACGACATAGCCCTGAATTTTCCAATGCGTAGCTCTTTGCAAAAGAGAGATATTGGCAAGGAAAAGCTGTCTTGTACCATTGCATTTTTCTCCCAAACGAAGGACACTAGAAAGAAAATTTTAAAGCCTCCTGTTAGGCCATCGTCTACACGACATAGCCCTGAATTTTCCAAAGCGCAGCTCTTTGCAAAAGAGAGATATTGGCAAGGAAAAGCTGTCTTGTACCTTTGCATTTTTCTCCCAAACGAAGGTCACTAGAAAGAAAATTTTAAAGCCTCCTGTTAGGCCATCATCTACATGACATAGCCCTGAATTTTCCAATGCGTAGCTCTTTGCAAAAGAGAAATATTGGCAAGGAAAAGCTGTCTTGTACCATTGCATTTTTCTCCCAAACGAAGGACACTAGAAAGAAAATTTTAAAGCCTCCTGTTAGGCCATCATCTACACGACATAGCCCTGAATTTTCCAATGCGTAGCTCTTTGTAAAAGAGAGATATTGGCAAGGAAAAGCTATCTTGTACCTTTGCATTTTTCTCCCAAACGAAGTACACTAGAATTAAAATTTTAAAGCCTCCTGTTAGGCCATCATCTACACGACATAGCCCTGAATTTTCCAATGCGTAGCTCTTTGCAAAAGAGAGATATTGGCAAGGAAAAGCTGTCTGGTACCTTTGCATTTTTCTCCCAAACTAAGGACACTAGAAAGAAAATTTTAAAGCCTCCTGTTAGGCCATCATCTACACGAAATAGCCCTGAATTTTCCAATGCGCAGCTCTTTGCAAAAGAGAGATATTGGCAAGGAAAAGCTGTCTTGTACCATTGCATTTTTCTCCCAAACGAAGGACACTAGAAAGAAAATTTTAAAGCCTCCTGTTAGGCCATCGTCTACACGACATAGCCCTGAATTTTCCAAAGCGCAGCTCTTTGCAAAAGAGAGATATTGGCAAGGAAAAGCTGTCTTGTACCTTTGCATTTTTCTCCCAAACGAAGGACACTAGAAAGAAAATTTTAAAGCCTCCTGTTAGGCCATCATCTACACGACATAGCCCTGAATTTTCCAATGCGCAGCTCTTTGCAAAAGAGAGATATTGGCAAGGAAAAGCTGTCTTGTACCTTTGCATTTTTCTCCCAAAAGAAGGACACTAGAAAGAAAATTTTATAGCCTCCTGTTAGGCCATCATCTACACGAAATAGCCCTGAATTTTCCAAAGCGCAGCTCTTTGCAAAAGAGAGATATTGGCAAGGAAAAGCTGTCTTGTACCATTGCATTTTTCTCCCAAACGAAGGACACTAGAAAGAAAATTTTAAAGCCTCCTGTTAGGCCATCATCTACACGACATAGCCCTGAATTTTCCAATGCGCAGCTCTTTGCAAAAGAGAGATATTGGCAAGGAAAAGCTGTCTTGTACCTTTGCATTTTTCTCCCAAACGAAGGTCACTAGAAAGAAAATTTTAAAGCCTCCTGTTAGGCCATCATCTACACGACATAGCCCTGAATTTTCCAATGCGTAGCTCTTTGCAAAAGAGAGATATTGGCAAGGAAAAGCTGTCTTGTACCATTGCATTTTTCTCCCAAACGAAGGACACTAGAAAGAAAATTTTAAAGCCTCCTGTTAGGCCATCATCTACACGACATAGCCCTGAATTTTCCAATGCGCAGCTCTTTGCAAAAGAGAGATATTGGCAAGGAAAAGCTATCTTGTACCTTTGCATTTTTCTCCCAAACGAAGGACACTAGAATTAAAATTTTAAAGCCTCCTGTTAGGCCATCATCTACACGACATAGCCCTGAATTTTCCAATGCGTAGCTCTTTGCAAAAGAGAGATATTGGCAAGGAAAAGCTGTCTTGTACCTTTGCATTTTTCTCCCAAACGAAGGACACTAGAATTAAAATTTTAAAGCCTCCTGTTAGGCCATCATCTACACGACATAGCCCTGAATTTTCCAATGCGCAGCTCTTTGCAAAAGAGAGATATTGGCAAGGAAAAGCTGTCTTGTACCATTGCATTTTTCTCCCAAACGAAGGTCACTAGAAAGAAAATTTTAAAGCCTCCTGTTAGGCCATCATCTACACGACATAGCCCTGAATTTTCCAATGCGTAGCTCTTTGCAAAAGAGAGATATTGGCAAGGAAAAGCTGTCTTGTACCATTGCATTTTTCTCCCAAACGAAGGACACTAGAAAGAAAATTTTAAAGCCTCCTGTTAGGCCATCATCTACACGACATAGCCCTGAATTTTCCAATGCGCAGCTCTTTGCAAAAGAGAGATATTGGCAAGGAAAAGCTGTCTTGTACCTTTGCATTTTTCTCCCAAACGAAGGACACTAGAATTAAAATTTTAAAGCCTCCTGTTAGGCCATCCTCTACACGACATAGCCCTGAATTTTCCAATGCGTAGCTCTTTGCAAAAGAGAGATATTGGCAAGGAAAAGCTGTCTTGTACCTTTGCATTTTTCTCCCAAACGAAGGACACTAGAATTAAAATTTTAAAGCCTCCTGTTAGGCCATCATCTACACGACATAGCCCTGAATTTTCCAATGCGCAGCTCTTTGCAAAAGAGAGATATTGGCAAGGAAAAGCTGTCTTGTACCATTGCATTTTTCTCCCAAACGAAGGTCACTAGAAAGAAAATTTTTAAAGCCTCCTGTTAGGCCATCATCTACACGACATAGCCCTGAATTTTCCAATGCGCAGCTCTTTGCAAAAGAGAGATATTGGCAAGGAAAAGCTGTCTAGTACCTTTGCATTTTTCTCCCAAACGAAGGACACTAGAATTAAAATTTTAAAGCCTTCTGTTAGGCCATCATCTACACGAAATAGCCCTGAATTTTCCAATGCGCAGCTCTTTGCAAAAGAGAGATATTGGCAAGGAAAAGCTGTCTTGTACCATTGCATTTTTCTCCCAAACGAAGGACACTAGAAAGAAAATTTTAAAGCCTCCTGTTAGGCCATCATCTACACGACATAGCCCTGAATTTTCCAATGCGCAGCTCTTTGCAAAAGAGAGATATTGGCAAGGAAAAGCTGTCTAGTACCTTTGCATTTTTCTCCCAAACGAAGGTCACTAGAAAGAAAATTTTAAAGCCTCCTGTTAGGCCATCATCTACATGACATAGCCCTGAATTTTCCAATGCGTAGCTCTTTGCAAAAGAGAAATATTGGCAAGGAAAAGCTGTCTTGTACCTTTGCATTTTTCTCCCAAACGAAGGACACTAGAATTAAAATTTTAAAGCCTCCTGTTAGGCCATCATCTACATGACATAGCCCTGAATTTTCCAATGCGTAGCTCTTTGCAAAAGAGAGATATTGGCAAGGAAAAGCTGTCTTGTACCTTTGCATTTTTCTCCCAAACGAAGGACACTAGAAAGAAAATTTTAAAGCCTCCTGTTAGGCCATCATCTACACGAAATAGCCCTGAATTTTCCAATGCGCAACTCTTTGCAAAAGAGAGATATTGGCATGGAAAAGCTTTCTTGTACCTTTGCATTTTTCTCCCAAACGAAGGTCACTAGAAAGAAAATTTTAAAGCCTCCTGTTAGGCCATCATCTACATGACATAGCCCTGAATTTTCCAATGCGTAGCTCTTTGCAAAAGAGAGATATTGGCAAGGAAAAGCTGTCTTGTACCTTTGCATTTTTCTCCCAAACGAAGGACACTAGAAAGAAAATTTTAAAGCCTCCTGTTAGGCCATCATCTACACGAAATAGCCCTGAATTTTCCAATGCGCAGCTCTTTGCAAAAGAGAGATATTGGCAAGGAAAAGCTGTCTTGTACCATTGCATTTTTCTCCCAAACGAAGGACACTAGAAAGAAAATTTTAAAGCCTCCTGTTAGGCCATCATCTACACGACATAGCCCTGAATTTTCCAATGCGCAGCTCTTTGCAAAAGAGAGATATTGGCAAGGAAAAGCTGTCTTGTACCTTTGCATTTTTCTCCCAAACGAAGGACACTAGAATTAAAATTTTAAAGCCTCCTGTTATGCCATCATCTACACGACATAGCCCTGAGTTTTCCAATGCGCAGCTATTTGCAAAAGAGAGATATTGGCAAGGAAAAGCTGTCAGGTACCTTTGCATTTTTCTCCCAAACGAAGGTCACTAGAAAGAAAATTTTAAAGCCTACTGTTAGGCCATCATCTACACGACATAGTCCTGAATTTTCCAATGCGTAGCTCTTTACAAAAGAGAGATATTGGCAAGGAAAAGCTGTCTAGTACCTTTGCATTTTTCTCCCAAACGAAGGACACTAGAAAGAAAATTTTAAAGCCTCCTGTTAGGCCATCATCTACACGACATAGCCCTGAATTTTCCAATGCGCAGCTCTTTGCAAAAGAGAGATATTGGCAAGGAAAAGCTTTCTTGTACCATTGCATTTTTCTCCCAAACGAAGGACACTAGAAAGAAAATTTTAAAGCCTCCTGTTAGGCCATCATCTACACGACATAGCCCTGAATTTTCCACTGCGCAGCTCTTTGCAAAAGAGAGATATTGGCAAGGAAAAGCTGTCTTGTACCTTTGCATTTTTCTCCCAAACGAAGGTCACTAGAAAGAAAATTTTAAAGCCTCCTGTTAGGCCATCATCTACACGACATAGCCCTGAATTTTCCAATGCGTAGCTCTTTGCAAAAGAGAGATATTGGCAAGGAAAAGCTGTCTTGTACCTTTGAATTTTTCTCCCAAACGAAGGACACTAGAATTAAAATTTTAAAGCCTCCTGTTATGCCATCATCTACACGACATAGCCCTGAATTTTCCAATGCGCAGCTCTTTGCAAAAGAGAGATATTGGCAAGGAAAAGCTGTCAGGTACCTTTGCATTTTTCTCCCAAACGAAGGTCACTAGAAAGAAAATTTTAAAGCCTCCTGTTAGGCCATCATCTACACGACATAGTCCTGAATTTTCCAATGCGTAGCTCTTTACAAAAGAGAGATATTGGCAAGGAAAAGCTGTCTTGTACCTTTGCATTTTTCTCCCAAACGAAGGACACTAGAAAGAAAATTTTAAAGCCTCCTGTTAGGCCATCGTCTACACGACATAGCCCTGAATTTTCCAATGCGCAGCTCTTTGCAAAAGAGAGATATTGGCAAGGAAAAGCTTTCTTGTACCATTGCATTTTTCTCCCAAACGAAGGACACTAGAAAGAAAATTTTAAAGCCTCCTGTTAGGCCATCATCTACACGACATAGCCCTGAATTTTCCAATGCGCAGCTCTTTGCAAAAGAGAGATATTGGCAAGGAAAAGCTGTCTTGTACCTTTGCATTTTTCTCCCAAACGAAGGTCACTAGAAAGAAAATGTTAAAGCCTCCTGTTAGGCCATCATCTACACGACATAGCCCTGAATTTTCCAATGCGTAGCTCTTTGCAAAAGAGAGATATTGGCAAGGAAAAGCTGTCTTGTACCATTGCATTTTTCTCCCAAACGAAGGACACTAGAAAGAAAATTTTAAAGCCTCCTGTTAGGCCATCATCTACACGACATAGCCCTGAATTTTCCAATGCGTAGCTCTTTGCAAAAGAGAGATATTGGCAATGAAAAGCTGTCTTGTACCATTGCATTTTTCTCCCAAACGAAGGACACTAGAAAGAAAATTTTAAAGCCTCCTGTTAGGCCATCATCTACACGACATAGCCCTGAATTTTCCAATGCGTAGCTCTTTGTAAAAGAGAGATATTGGCAAGGAAAAGCTGTCTTGTACCTTTGCATTTTTCTCCCAAACGAAGGTCACTAGAAAGAAAATTTTAAAGCCTCCTGTTAGGCCATCATCTACACGACATAGCCCTGAATTTTCCAATGCGCAGCTCTTTGCAAAAGAGAGATATTGGCAAGGAAAAGCTGTCTTGTACCTTTGCATTTTTCTCCCAAACGAAGGTCACTAGAAAGAAAATTTTAAAGCCTCCTGTTAGGCCATCATCTACACGACATAGCCCTGAATTTTCCAATGCGTAGCTCTTTGCAAAAGAGAGATATTGGCAAGGAAAAGCTGTCTTGTACCTTTGCATTTTTCTCCCAAACGAAGGACACTAGAATTAAAATTTTAAAGCCTCCTGTTAGGCCATCATCTACACGACATAGCCCTGAATTTTCCAATGCGCAGCTCTTTGCAAAAGAGAGATATTGGCAAGGAAAAGCTGTCTTGTACCATTGCATTTTTCTCCCAAACGAAGGTCACTAGAAAGAAAATTTTAAAGCCTCCTGTTAGGCCATCATCTACACGACATAGCCCTGAATTTTCCAATGCGTAGCTCTTTGCAAAAGAGAGATATTGGCAAGGAAAAGCTGTCTTGTACCATTGCATTTTTCTCCCAAACGAAGGACACTAGAAAGAAAATTTTAAAGCCTCCTGTTAGGCCATCATCTACACGACATAGCCCTGAATTTTCCAATGCGCAGCTCTTTGCAAAAGAGAGATATTGGCAAGGAAAAGCTGTCTTGTACCTTTGCATTTTTCTCCCAAACGAAGGACACTAGAATTAAAATTTTAAAGCCTCCTGTTAGGCCATCCTCTACACGACATAGCCCTGAATTTTCCAATGCGTAGCTCTTTGCAAAAGAGAGATATTGGCAAGGAAAAGCTGTCTTGTACCTTTGCATTTTTCTCCCAAACGAAGGACACTAGAATTAAAATTTTAAAGCCTCCTGTTAGGCCATCATCTACACGACATAGCCCTGAATTTTCCAATGCGCAGCTCTTTGCAAAAGAGAGATATTGGCAAGGAAAAGCTGTCTTGTACCATTGCATTTTTCTCCCAAACGAAGGTCACTAGAAAGAAAATTTTTAAAGCCTCCTGTTAGGCCATCATCTACACGACATAGCCCTGAATTTTCCAATGCGCAGCTCTTTGCAAAAGAGAGATATTGGCAAGGAAAAGCTGTCTAGTACCTTTGCATTTTTCTCCCAAACGAAGGACACTAGAATTAAAATTTTAAAGCCTTCTGTTAGGCCATCATCTACACGAAATAGCCCTGAATTTTCCAATGCGCAGCTCTTTGCAAAAGAGAGATATTGGCAAGGAAAAGCTGTCTTGTACCATTGCATTTTTCTCCCAAACGAAGGACACTAGAAAGAAAATTTTAAAGCCTCCTGTTAGGCCATCATCTACACGACATAGCCCTGAATTTTCCAATGCGCAGCTCTTTGCAAAAGAGAGATATTGGCAAGGAAAAGCTGTCTAGTACCTTTGCATTTTTCTCCCAAACGAAGGTCACTAGAAAGAAAATTTTAAAGCCTCCTGTTAGGCCATCATCTACATGACATAGCCCTGAATTTTCCAATGCGTAGCTCTTTGCAAAAGAGAAATATTGGCAAGGAAAAGCTGTCTTGTACCTTTGCATTTTTCTCCCAAACGAAGGACACTAGAATTAAAATTTTAAAGCCTCCTGTTAGGCCATCATCTACATGACATAGCCCTGAATTTTCCAATGCGTAGCTCTTTGCAAAAGAGAGATATTGGCAAGGAAAAGCTGTCTTGTACCTTTGCATTTTTCTCCCAAACGAAGGACACTAGAAAGAAAATTTTAAAGCCTCCTGTTAGGCCATCATCTACACGAAATAGCCCTGAATTTTCCAATGCGCAACTCTTTGCAAAAGAGAGATATTGGCATGGAAAAGCTTTCTTGTACCTTTGCATTTTTCTCCCAAACGAAGGTCACTAGAAAGAAAATTTTAAAGCCTCCTGTTAGGCCATCATCTACATGACATAGCCCTGAATTTTCCAATGCGTAGCTCTTTGCAAAAGAGAGATATTGGCAAGGAAAAGCTGTCTTGTACCTTTGCATTTTTCTCCCAAACGAAGGACACTAGAAAGAAAATTTTAAAGCCTCCTGTTAGGCCATCATCTACACGAAATAGCCCTGAATTTTCCAATGCGCAGCTCTTTGCAAAAGAGAGATATTGGCAAGGAAAAGCTGTCTTGTACCATTGCATTTTTCTCCCAAACGAAGGACACTAGAAAGAAAATTTTAAAGCCTCCTGTTAGGCCATCATCTACACGACATAGCCCTGAATTTTCCAATGCGCAGCTCTTTGCAAAAGAGAGATATTGGCAAGGAAAAGCTGTCTTGTACCTTTGCATTTTTCTCCCAAACGAAGGACACTAGAATTAAAATTTTAAAGCCTCCTGTTATGCCATCATCTACACGACATAGCCCTGAGTTTT
This sequence comes from Pseudophryne corroboree, assembly GCF_028390025.1. Classification (NCBI taxonomy): domain Eukaryota; kingdom Metazoa; phylum Chordata; class Amphibia; order Anura; family Myobatrachidae; genus Pseudophryne; species Pseudophryne corroboree. Next base: position 104,741 of record NW_026970528.1, read on the forward strand.
CCAATGCGCAGCTATTTGCAAAAGAGAGATATTGGCAAGGAAAAGCTGTCAGGTACCTTTGCATTTTTCTCCCAAACGAAGGTCACTAGAAAGAAAATTTTAAAGCCTACTGTTAGGCCATCATCTACACGACATAGTCCTGAATTTTCCAATGCGTAGCTCTTTACAAAAGAGAGATATTGGCAAGGAAAAGCTGTCTAGTACCTTTGCATTTTTCTCCCAAACGAAGGACACTAGAAAGAAAATTTTAAAGCCTCCTGTTAGGCCATCATCTACACGACATAGCCCTGAATTTTCCAATGCGCAGCTCTTTGCAAAAGAGAGATATTGGCAAGGAAAAGCTTTCTTGTACCATTGCATTTTTCTCCCAAACGAAGGACACTAGAAAGAAAATTTTAAAGCCTCCTGTTAGGCCATCATCTACACGACATAGCCCTGAATTTTCCACTGCGCAGCTCTTTGCAAAAGAGAGATATTGGCAAGGAAAAGCTGTCTTGTACCTTTGCATTTTTCTCCCAAACGAAGGTCACTAGAAAGAAAATTTTAAAGCCTCCTGTTAGGCCATCATCTACACGACATAGCCCTGAATTTTCCAATGCGTAGCTCTTTGCAAAAGAGAGATATTGGCAAGGAAAAGCTGTCTTGTACCTTTGAATTTTTCTCCCAAACGAAGGACACTAGAATTAAAATTTTAAAGCCTCCTGTTATGCCATCATCTACACGACATAGCCCTGAATTTTCCAATGCGCAGCTCTTTGCAAAAGAGAGATATTGGCAAGGAAAAGCTGTCAGGTACCTTTGCATTTTTCTCCCAAACGAAGGTCACTAGAAAGAAAATTTTAAAGCCTCCTGTTAGGCCATCATCTACACGACATAGTCCTGAATTTTCCAATGCGTAGCTCTTTACAAAAGAGAGATATTGGCAAGGAAAAGCTGTCTTGTACCTTTGCATTTTTCTCCCAAACGAAGGACACTAGAAAGAAAATTTTAAAGCCTCCTGTTAGGCCATCGTCTACACGACATAGCCCTGAATTTTCCAATGCGCAGCTCTTTGCAAAAGAGAGATATTGGCAAGGAAAAGCTTTCTTGTACCATTGCATTTTTCTCCCAAACGAAGGACACTAGAAAGAAAATTTTAAAGCCTCCTGTTAGGCCATCATCTACACGACATAGCCCTGAATTTTCCAATGCGCAGCTCTTTGCAAAAGAGAGATATTGGCAAGGAAAAGCTGTCTTGTACCTTTGCATTTTTCTCCCAAACGAAGGTCACTAGAAAGAAAATGTTAAAGCCTCCTGTTAGGCCATCATCTACACGACATAGCCCTGAATTTTCCAATGCGTAGCTCTTTGCAAAAGAGAGATATTGGCAAGGAAAAGCTGTCTTGTACCATTGCATTTTTCTCCCAAACGAAGGACACTAGAAAGAAAATTTTAAAGCCTCCTGTTAGGCCATCATCTACACGACATAGCCCTGAATTTTCCAATGCGTAGCTCTTTGCAAAAGAGAGATATTGGCAATGAAAAGCTGTCTTGTACCATTGCATTTTTCTCCCAAACGAAGGACACTAGAAAGAAAATTTTAAAGCCTCCTGTTAGGCCATCATCTACACGACATAGCCCTGAATTTTCCAATGCGTAGCTCTTTGTAAAAGAGAGATATTGGCAAGGAAAAGCTGTCTTGTACCTTTGCATTTTTCTCCCAAACGAAGGTCACTAGAAAGAAAATTTTAAAGCCTCCTGTTAGGCCATCATCTACACGACATAGCCCTGAATTTTCCAATGCGCAGCTCTTTGCAAAAGAGAGATATTGGCAAGGAAAAGCTGTCTTGTACCTTTGCATTTTTCTCCCAAACGAAGGTCACTAGAAAGAAAATTTTAAAGCCTCCTGTTAGGCCATCATCTACACGACATAGCCCTGAATTTTCCAATGCGTAGCTCTTTGCAAAAGAGAGATATTGGCAAGGAAAAGCTGTCTTGTACCATTGCATTTTTCTCCCAAACGAAGGACACTAGAAAGAAAATTTTAAAGCCTCCTGTTAGGCCATCATCTTCACGACATAGCCCTGAATTTTCCAATGCGCAGCTCTTTGCAAAAGAGAGATATTGGCAAGTAAAAGCTGTCTTGTACCTTTGCATTTTTCTCCCAAACGAAGGTCACTAGAAAGAACATTTTAAAGCCTCCTGTTAGGCCATCATCTACACGATATAGCCCTGAATTTTCCAATGCGCAGCTCTTTGCAAAAGAGAGATATTGGCAAGGAAAAGCTGTCTTGTACCTTTGAATTTTTCTCCCAAACGAAGGTCACTAGAAAGAAAATTTTAAAGCCTCCTGTTAGGCCATCATCTACACGACATAGCCCTGAATTTTCCAATGCGTAGCTCTTTGCAAAAGAGAGATATTGGCAAGGAAAAGCTGTCTTGTACCTTTGCATTTTTCTCCCAAACGAAGGACACTAGAAAGAAAATTTTAAAGCCTCCTGTTAGGCCATCATCTACACGAAATAGCCCTGAATTTTCCAATGCGCAGCTCTTTGCAAAAGAGAGATATTGGCAAGGAAAAGCTGTCTTGTACCATTGCATTTTTCTCCCAAACGAAGGACACTAGAAAGAAAATTTTAAAGCCTCCTGTTAGGCCATCATCTACACGACATAGACCTGAATTTTCCAATGCGCAGCTCTTTGCAAAAGAGAGATATTGGCAAGGAAAAGCTGTCTTGTACCTTTGCATTTTTCTCCCAAACGAAGGACACTAGAATTAAAATTTTAAAGCCTCCTGTTATGCCATCATCTACACGACATAGCCCTGAATTTTCCAATGCGCAGCTCTTTGCAAAAGAGAGATATTGGCAAGGAAAAGCTGTCTTGTACCTTTGCATTTTTCTCCCAAACGAAGGTCACTAGAAAGAAAATGTTAAAGCCTCCCGTTAGGCCATCATCTACACGACATAGCCCTGAATTTTCCAATGCGCAGCTCTTTGCAAAAGAGAGATATTGGCAAGGTAAAGCTGTCTTGTACCATTGCATTTTTCTCCCAAACGAAGGACACTAGAAAGAAAATTTTAAAGCCTCCTGTTAGACCATCATCTACACGGCAAAGCCATGAATTTTCCAATGCGCAGCTCTTTGCAAAAGAGAGATATTGGCAAGGAAAAGCTGTCTTGTACCTTTGCATTTTTCTCCCAAACGAAGGACACTAGAATTAAAATTTTAAAGCCTCCTGTTAGGCCATCATCTACACGATATAGCCCTGAATTTTCCAATGCGCTGCTCTTTGCAAAAGAGAGATATTGGCAAGGAAAAGCTGTCTTGTACCTTTGCATTTTTCTCCCAAACGAAGGTCATTAGAATGAAAATTTTAAAGCCTCCTGTTAAGCCATCATCTACACGACATAGCCCTGAATTTTCCAATGCGTAGCTCTTTGCAAAAGAGAGATATTGGCAAGGAAAAGCTGTCTTGTACCTTTGCATTTTTCTCCCAAACGAAGGACACTAGAAAGAAAATTTTAAAGCCTCCTGTTAGGCCATCATCTACACGACATAGCCCTGAATTTTCCAATGCGCAGGTCTTTGCAAAAGAGAGATATTGGCAAGGAAAAGCTGTCTAGTACTTTTGCATTTTTCTCCCAAACGAAGGTCACTAGAAAGAAAATTTTAAAGCCTCCTGTTAGGCCATCATCTACATGACATAGCCCTGAATTTTCCAATGCGTAGCTCTTTGCAAAAGAGAAATATTGGCAAGGAAAAGCTGTCTTGTACCATTGCATTTTTCTCCCAAACGAAGGACACTAGAAAGAAAATTTTAAAGCCTCCTGTTAGGCCATCATCTACACGACATAGCCCTGAATTTTCCAATGCGTAGCTCTTTGTAAAAGAGAGATATTGGCAAGGAAAAGCTATCTTGTACCTTTGCATTTTTCTCCCAAACGAAGGACACTAGAATTAAAATTTTAAAGCCTCCTGTTAGGCCATCATCTACATGACATAGCCCTGAATTTTCCAATGCGTAGCTCTTTGCAAAAGAGAGATATTGGCAAGGAAAAGCTGTCTTGTACCTTTGCATTTTTCTCCCAAACGAAGGACACTAGAAAGAACATTTTAAAGCCTCCTGTTAGGCCATCATCTACACGAAATAGCCCTGAATTTTCCAATGCGCAACTCTTTGCAAAAGAGAGATATTGGCATGGAAAAGCTTTCTTGTACCTTTGCATTTTTCTCCCAAACGAAGGTCACTAGAAAGAAAATTTTAAAGCCTCCTGTTAGGCCATCATCTACATGACATAGCCCTGAATTTTCCAATGCGTAGCTCTTTGCAAAAGAGAGATATTGGCAAGGAAAAGCTGTCTTGTACCTTTGCATTTTTCTCCCAAACGAAGGACACTAGAAAGAAAATTTTAAAGCCTCCTGTTAGGCCATCATCTACACGAAATAGCCCTGAATTTTCCAATGCGCAGCTCTTTGCAAAAGAGAGATATTGGCAAGGAAAAGCTGTCTTGTACCATTGCATTTTTCTCCCAAACGAAGGACACTAGAAAGAAAATTTTAAAGCCTCCTGTTAGGCCATCATCTACACGACATAGCCCTGAATTTTCCAATGCGCAGCTCTTTGCAAAAGAGAGATATTGGCAAGGAAAAGCTGTCTTGTACCTTTGCATTTTTCTCCCAAACGAAGGACACTAGAATTAAAATTTTAAAGCCTCCTGTTATGCCATCATCTACACGACATAGCCCTGAGTTTTCCAATGCGCAGCTATTTGCAAAAGAGAGATATTGGCAAGGAAAAGCTGTCAGGTACCTTTGCATTTTTCTCCCAAACGAAGGTCACTAGAAAGAAAATTTTAAAGCCTACTGTTAGGCCATCATCTACACGACATAGTCCTGAATTTTCCAATGCGTAGCTCTTTACAAAAGAGAGATATTGGCAAGGAAAAGCTGTCTAGTACCTTTGCATTTTTCTCCCAAACGAAGGACACTAGAAAGAAAATTTTAAAGCCTCCTGTTAGGCCATCATCTACACGACATAGCCCTGAATTTTCCAATGCGCAGCTCTTTGCAAAAGAGAGATATTGGCAAGGAAAAGCTTTCTTGTACCATTGCATTTTTCTCCCAAACGAAGGACACTAGAAAGAAAATTTTAAAGCCTCCTGTTAGGCCATCATCTACACGACATAGCCCTGAATTTTCCAATGCGCAGCTCTTTGCAAAAGAGAGATATTGGCAAGGAAAAGCTGTCTTGTACCTTTGCATTTTTCTCCCAAACGAAGGTCACTAGAAAGAAAATTTTAAAGCCTCCTGTTATGTCATCATCTACACGACATAGCCCTGAATTTTCCAATGCGTAGCTCTTTGCAAAAGAGAGATATTGGCAAGGAAAAGCTGTCTTGTACCTTTGAATTTTTCTCCCAAACGAAGGACACTAGAATTAAAATTTTAAAGCCTCCTGTTATGCCATCATCTACACGACATAGCCCTGAATTTTCCAATGCGCAGCTCTTTGCAAAAGAGAGATATTGGCAAGGAAAAGCTGTCTTGTACCATTGCATTTTTCTCCCAAACGAAGGACACTAGAAAGAAAATTTTAAAGCCTCCTGTTAGGCCATCATCTACACGACATAGCCCTGAATTTTCCAATGCGCAGCTCTTTGCAAAAGAGAGATATTGGCAAGGAAAAGCTGTCTTGTACCTTTGCATTTTTCTCCCAAACGAAGGACACTAGAATTAAAATTTTAAAGCCTCCTGTTATGCCATCATCTACACGACATAGCCCTGAGTTTTCCAATGCGCAGCTATTTGCAAAAGAGAGATATTGGCAAGGAAAAGCTGTCTTGTACCATTGCATTTTTCTCCCAAACGAAGGTCACTAGAAAGAAAATTTTTAAAACCTCCTGTTAGGCCATCATCTACACGACATAGCCCTGAATTTTCCAATGCGCAGCTCTTTGCAAAAGAGAGATATTGGCAAGGAAAAGCTGTCTAGTACCTTTGCATTTTTCTCCCAAACGAAGGACACTAGAATTAAAATTTTAAAGCCTCCTGTTAGGCCATCATCTACACGAAATAGCCCTGAATTTTCCAATGCGCAGCTCTTTGCAAAAGAGAGATATTGGCAAGGAAAAGCTGTCTCGTACCATTGCATTTTTCTCCCAAACGAAGGACACTAGAAAGAAAATTTTAAAGCCTCCTGTTAGGCCATCATCTACACGACATAGCCCTGAATTTTCCAATGCGCAGCTCTTTGCAAAAGAGAGATATTGGCAAGGAAAAGCTGTCTAGTACCTTTGCATTTTTCTCCCAAACGAAGGTCACTAGAAAGAAAATTTTAAAGCCTCCTGTTAGGCCATCATCTACATGACATAGCCCTGAATTTTCCAATGCGTAGCTCTTTGCAAAAGAGAGATATTGGCAAGGAAAAGCTGTCTTGTACCTTTGCATTTTTCTCCCAAACGAAGGACACTAGAAAGAAAATTTTAAAGCCTCCTGTTAGGCCATCATCTACACGAAATAGCCCTGAATTTTCCAATGCGCAGCTCTTTGCAAAAGAGAGATATTGGCATGGAAAAGCTTTCTTGTACCTTTGCATTTTTCTCCCAAACGAAGGTCACTAGAAAGAAAATTTTAAAGCCTCCTGTTAGGTCATCATCTACATGACATAGCCCTGAATTTTCCAATGCGTAGCTCTTTGCAAAAGAGAGATATTGGCATGGAAAAGCTGTCTTGTACCTTTGCATTTTTCTCCCAAACGAAGGACACTAGAAAGAAAATTTTAAAGCCTCCTGTTAGGCCATCATCTACACGAAATAGCCCTGAATTTTCCAATGCGCAGCTCTTTGCAAAAGAGAGATATTGGCAAGGAAAAGCTGTCTTGTACCATTGCATTTTTCTCCCAAACGAAGGACACTAGAAAGAAAATTTTAAAGCCTCCTGTTAGGCCATCATCTACACGACATAGCCCTGAATTTTCCAATGCGCAGCTCTTTGCAAAAGAGAGATATTGGCAAGGAAAAGCTGTCTTGTACCTTTGCATTTTTCTCCCAAACGAAGGACACTAGAATTAAAATTTTAAAGCCTCCTGTTATGCCATCATCTACACGACATAGCCCTGAGTTTTCCAATGCGCAGCTATTTGCAAAAGAGAGATATTGGCAAGGAAAAGCTGTCAGGTACCTTTGCATTTTTCTCCCAAACGAAGGTCACTAGAAAGAAAATTTTAAAGCCTACTGTTAGGCCATCATCTACACGACATAGTCCTGAATTTTCCAATGCGTAGCTCTTTACAAAAGAGAGATATTGGCAAGGAAAAGCTGTCTAGTACCTTTGCATTTTTCTCCCAAACGAAGGACACTAGAAAGAAAATTTTAAAGCCTCCTGTTAGGCCATCATCTACACGACATAGCCCTGAATTTTCCAATGCGCAGCTCTTTGCAAAAGAGAGATATTGGCAAGGAAAAGCTTTCTTGTACCATTGCATTTTTCTCCCAAACGAAGGACACTAGAAAGAAAATTTTAAAGCCTCCTGTTAGGCCATCATCTACACGACATAGCCCTGAATTTTCCAATGCGCAGCTCTTTGCAAAAGAGAGATATTGGCAAGGAAAAGCTGTCTTGTACCTTTGAATTTTTCTCCCAAACGAAGGACACTAGAATTAAAATTTTAAAGCCTCCTGTTATGCCATCATCTACACGACATAGCCCTGAATTTTCCAATGCGCAGCTCTTTGCAAAAGAGAGATATTGGCAAGGAAAAGCTGTCAGGTACCTTTGCATTTTTCTCCCAAACGAAGGTCACTAGAAAGAAAATTTTAAAGCCTCCTGTTAGGCCATCATCTACACGACATAGTCCTGAATTTTCCAATGCGTAGCTCTTTACAAAAGAGAGATATTGGCAAGGAAAAGCTGTCTTGTACCTTTGCATTTTTCTCCCAAACGAAGGACACTAGAAAGAAAATTTTAAAGCCTCCTGTTAGGCCATCATCTACACGACATAGCCCTGAATTTTCCAATGCGCAGCTCTTTGCAAAAGAGAGATATTGGCAAGGAAAAGCTTTCTTGTACCATTGCATTTTTCTCCCAAACGAAGGACACTAGAAAGAAAATTTTAAAGCCTCCTGTTAGGCCATCATCTACACGACATAGCCCTGAATTTTCCAATGCGCAGCTCTTTGCAAAAGAGAGATATTGGCAAGGAAAAGCTGTCTTGTACCTTTGCATTTTTCTCCCAAACGAAGGTCACTAGAAAGAAAATGTTAAAGCCTCCTGTTAGGCCATCATCTACACGACATAGCCCTGAATTTTCCAATGCGTAGCTCTTTGCAAAAGAGAGATATTGGCAAGGAAAAGCTGTCTTGTACCATTGCATTTTTCTCCCAAACGAAGGACACTAGAAAGAAAATTTTAAAGCCTCCTGTTAGGCCATCATCTACACGACATAGCCCTGAATTTTCCAATGCGTAGCTCTTTGCAAAAGAGAGATATTGGCAAGGAAAAGCTGTCTTGTACCATTGCATTTTTCTCCCAAACGAAGGACACTAGAAAGAAAATTTTAAAGCCTCCTGTTAGGCCATCATCTACACGACATAGCCCTGAATTTTCCAATGCGCAGCTCTTTGCAAAAGAGAGATATTGGCAAGGAAAAGCTGTCTTGTACCTTTGCATTTTTCTCCCAAACGAAGGACACTAGAATTAAAATTTTAAAGCCTCCTGTTATGCCATCATCTACACGACATAGCCCTGAGTTTTCCAATGCGCAGCTATTTGCAAAAGAGAGATATTGGCAAGGAAAAGCTGTCAGGTACCTTTGCATTTTTCTCCCAAACGAAGGTCACTAGAAAGAAAATTTTAAAGCCTACTGTTAGGCCATCATCTACACGACATAGTCCTGAATTTTCCAATGCGTAGCTCTTTACAAAAGAGAGATATTGGCAAGGAAAAGCTGTCTAGTACCTTTGCATTTTTCTCCCAAACGAAGGACACTAGAAAGAAAATTTTAAAGCCTCCTGTTAGGCCATCATCTACACGACATAGCCCTGAATTTTCCAATGCGCAGCTCTTTGCAAAAGAGAGATATTGGCAAGGAAAAGCTTTCTTGTACCATTGCATTTTTCTCCCAAACGAAGGACACTAGAAAGAAAATTTTAAAGCCTCCTGTTAGGCCATCATCTACACGACATAGCCCTGAATTTTCCAATGCGCAGCTCTTTGCAAAAGAGAGATATTGGCAAGGAAAAGCTGTCTTGTACCTTTGAATTTTTCTCCCAAACGAAGGACACTAGAATTAAAATTTTAAAGCCTCCTGTTATGCCATCATCTACACGACATAGCCCTGAATTTTCCAATGCGCAGCTCTTTGCAAAAGAGAGATATTGGCAAGGAAAAGCTGTCAGGTACCTTTGCATTTTTCTCCCAAACGAAGGTCACTAGAAAGAAAATTTTAAAGCCTCCTGTTAGGCCATCATCTACACGACATAGTCCTGAATTTTCCAATGCGTAGCTCTTTACAAAAGAGAGATATTGGCAAGGAAAAGCTGTCTTGTACCTTTGCATTTTTCTCCCAAACGAAGGACACTAGAAAGAAAATTTTAAAGCCTCCTGTTAGGCCATCATCTACACGACATAGCCCTGAATTTTCCAATGCGCAGCTCTTTGCAAAAGAGAGATATTGGCAAGGAAAAGCTTTCTTGTACCATTGCATTTTTCTCCCAAACGAAGGACACTAGAAAGAAAATTTTAAAGCCTCCTGTTAGGCCATCATCTACACGACATAGCCCTGAATTTTCCAATGCGCAGCTCTTTGCAAAAGAGAGATATTGGCAAGGAAAAGCTGTCTTGTACCTTTGCATTTTTCTCCCAAACGAAGGTCACTAGAAAGAAAATGTTAAAGCCTCCTGTTAGGCCATCATCTACACGACATAGCCCTGAATTTTCCAATGCGTAGCTCTTTGCAAAAGAGAGATATTGGCAAGGAAAAGCTGTCTTGTACCATTGCATTTTTCTCCCAAACGAAGGACACTAGAAAGAAAATTTTAAAGCCTCCTGTTAGGCCATCATCTACACGACATAGCCCTGAATTTTCCAATGCGTAGCTCTTTGCAAAAGAGAGATATTGGCAATGAAAAGCTGTCTTGTACCATTGCATTTTTCTCCCAAACGAAGGACACTAGAAAGAAAATTTTAAAGCCTCCTGTTAGGCCATCATCTACACGACATAGCCCTGAATTTTCCAATGCGTAGCTCTTTGTAAAAGAGAGATATTGGCAAGGAAAAGCTGTCTTGTACCTTTGCATTTTTCTCCCAAACGAAGGTCACTAGAAAGAAAATTTTAAAGCCTCCTGTTAGGCCATCATCTACACGACATAGCCCTGAATTTTCCAATGCGCAGCTCTTTGCAAAAGAGAGATATTGGCAAGGAAAAGCTGTCTTGTACCTTTGCATTTTTCTCCCAAACGAAGGTCACTAGAAAGAAAATTTTAAAGCCTCCTGTTAGGCCATCATCTACACGACATAGCCCTGAATTTTCCAATGCGTAGCTCTTTGCAAAAGAGAGATATTGGCAAGGAAAAGCTGTCTTGTACCATTGCATTTTTCTCCCAAACGAAGGACACTAGAAAGAAAATTTTAAAGCCTCCTGTTAGGCCATCATCTTCACGACATAGCCCTGAATTTTCCAATGCGCAGCTCTTTGCAAAAGAGAGATATTGGCAAGTAAAAGCTGTCTTGTACCTTTGCATTTTTCTCCCAAACGAAGGTCACTAGAAAGAACATTTTAAAGCCTCCTGTTAGGCCATCATCTACACGATATAGCCCTGAATTTTCCAATGCGCAGCTCTTTGCAAAAGAGAGATATTGGCAAGGAAAAGCTGTCTTGTACCTTTGAATTTTTCTCCCAAACGAAGGTCACTAGAAAGAAAATTTTAAAGCCTCCTGTTAGGCCATCATCTACACGACATAGCCCTGAATTTTCCAATGCGTAGCTCTTTGCAAAAGAGAGATATTGGCAAGGAAAAGCTGTCTTGTACCTTTGCATTTTTCTCCCAAACGAAGGACACTAGAAAGAAAATTTTAAAGCCTCCTGTTAGGCCATCATCTACACGAAATAGCCCTGAATTTTCCAATGCGCAGCTCTTTGCAAAAGAGAGATATTGGCAAGGAAAAGCTGTCTTGTACCATTGCATTTTTCTCCCAAACGAAGGACACTAGAAAGAAAATTTTAAAGCCTCCTGTTAGGCCATCATCTACACGACATAGACCTGAATTTTCCAATGCGCAGCTCTTTGCAAAAGAGAGATATTGGCAAGGAAAAGCTGTCTTGTACCTTTGCATTTTTCTCCCAAACGAAGGACACTAGAATTAAAATTTTAAAGCCTCCTGTTATGCCATCATCTACACGACATAGCCCTGAATTTTCCAATGCGCAGCTCTTTGCAAAAGAGAGATATTGGCAAGGAAAAGCTGTCTTGTACCTTTGCATTTTTCTCCCAAACGAAGGTCACTAGAAAGAAAATGTTAAAGCCTCCCGTTAGGCCATCATCTACACGACATAGCCCTGAATTTTCCAATGCGCAGCTCTTTGCAAAAGAGAGATATTGGCAAGGTAAAGCTGTCTTGTACCATTGCATTTTTCTCCCAAACGAAGGACACTAGAAAGAAAATTTTAAAGCCTCCTGTTAGACCATCATCTACACGGCAAAGCCATGAATTTTCCAATGCGCAGCTCTTTGCAAAAGAGAGATATTGGCAAGGAAAAGCTGTCTTGTACCTTTGCATTTTTCTCCCAAACGAAGGACACTAGAATTAAAATTTTAAAGCCTCCTGTTAGGCCATCATCTACACGATATAGCCCTGAATTTTCCAATGCGCTGCTCTTTGCAAAAGAGAGATATTGGCAAGGAAAAGCTGTCTTGTACCTTTGCATTTTTCTCCCAAACGAAGGTCATTAGAATGAAAATTTTAAAGCCTCCTGTTAAGCCATCATCTACACGACATAGCCCTGAATTTTCCAATGCGCAGCTCTTTGCAAAAGAGAGATATTGGCAAGGAAAAGCTGTCAGGTACCTTTGCATTTTTCTCCCAAACGAAGGTCACTAGAAAGAAAATTTTAAAGCCTCCTGTTAGGCCATCATCTACACGACATAGCCCTGAATTTTCCAATGCGCAGCTCTTTGCAAAAGAGAGATATTGGCAAGGAAAAGCTGTCTTGTACCTTTGCATTTTTCTCCCAAACGAAGGTCACTAGAAAGAAAATGTTAAAGCCTCCTGTTAGGCCATCATCTACACGACATAGCCCTGAATTTTCCAATGCGTAGCTCTTTGCAAAAGAGAGATATTGGCAAGGAAAAGCTGTCTTGTACCATTGCATTTTTCTCCCAAACGAAGGACACTAGAAAGAAAATTTTAAAGCCTCCTGTTAGGCCATCATCTACACGACATAGCCCTGAATTTTCCAATGCGTAGCTCTTTGCAAAAGAGAGATATTGGCAATGAAAAGCTGTCTTGTACCATTGCATTTTTCTCCCAAACGAAGGACACTAGAAAGAAAATTTTAAAGCCTCCTGTTAGGCCATCATCTACACGACATAGCCCTGAATTTTCCAATGCGTAGCTCTTTGTAAAAGAGAGATATTGGCAAGGAAAAGCTGTCTTGTACCTTTGCATTTTTCTCCCAAACGAAGGTCACTAGAAAGAAAATTTTAAAGCCTCCTGTTAGGCCATCATCTACACGACATAGCCCTGAATTTTCCAATGCGCAGCTCTTTGCAAAAGAGAGATATTGGCAAGGAAAAGCTGTCTTGTACCTTTGCATTTTTCTCCCAAACGAAGGTCACTAGAAAGAAAATTTTAAAGCCTCCTGTTAGGCCATCATCTACACGACATAGCCCTGAATTTTCCAATGCGTAGCTCTTTGCAAAAGAGAGATATTGGCAAGGAAAAGCTTTCTTGTACCATTGCATTTTTCTCTCAAACGAAGGACACTAGAAAGAAAATTTTAAAGCCTCCTGTTAGGCCATCATCTTCACGACATAGCCCTGAATTTTCCAATGCGCAGCTCTTTGCAAAAGAGAGATATTGGCAAGTAAAAGCTGTCTTGTACCTTTGCATTTTTCTCCCAAACGAAGGTCACTAGAAAGAACATTTTAAAGCCTCCTGTTAGGCCATCATCTACACGATATAGCCCTGAATTTTCCAATGCGCAGCTCTTTGCAAAAGAGAGATATTGGCAAGGAAAAGCTGTCTTGTACCTTTGAATTTTTCTCCCAAACGAAGGTCACTAGAAAGAAAATTTTAAAGCCTCCTGTTAGGCCATCATCTACACGACATAGCCCTGAATTTTCCAATGCGCAGCTCTTTGCAAAAGAGAGATATTGGCAATGAAAAGCTGTCTTGTACCTTTGCATTTTTCTCCCAAACGAAGGTCACTAGAAAGAAAATTTTAAAGCCTCCTGTTAGGCCATCATCTACACGACATAGCCCTGAATTTTCCAATGCGTAGCTCTTTGCAAAAGAGAGATATTGGCAAGGAAAAGCTGTCTTGTACCATTGCATTTTTCTCCCAAACGAAGGACACTAGAAAGAAAATTTTAAAGCCTCCTGTTAGGCCATCATCTTCACGACATAGCCCTGAATTTTCCAATGCGCAGCTCTTTGCAAAAGAGAGATATTGGCAAGTAAAAGCTGTCTTGTACCTTTGCATTTTTCTCCCAAACGAAGGTCACTAGAAAGAACATTTTAAAGCCTCCTGTTAGGCCATCATCTACACGATATAGCCCTGAATTTTCCAATGCGCAGCTCTTTGCAAAAGAGAGATATTGGCAAGGAAAAGCTGTCTTGTACCTTTGAATTTTTCTCCCAAACGAAGGTCACTAGAAAGAAAATTTTAAAGCCTCCTGTTAGGCCATCATCTACACGACATAGCCCTGAATTTTCCAATGCGTAGCTCTTTGCAAAAGAGAGATATTGGCAAGGAAAAGCTGTCTTGTACCTTTGCATTTTTCTCCCAAACGAAGGACACTAGAAAGAAAATTTTAAAGCCTCCTGTTAGGCCATCATCTACACGAAATAGCCCTGAATTTTCCAATGCGCAGCTCTTTGCAAAAGAGAGATATTGGCAAGGAAAAGCTGTCTTGTACCATTGCATTTTTCTCCCAAACGAAGGACACTAGAAAGAAAATTTTAAAGCCTCCTGTTAGGCCATCATCTACACGACATAGACCTGAATTTTCCAATGCGCAGCTCTTTGCAAAAGAGAGATATTGGCAAGGAAAAGCTGTCTTGTACCTTTGCATTTTTCTCCCAAACGAAGGACACTAGAATTAAAATTTTAAAGCCTCCTGTTATGCCATCATCTACACGACATAGCCCTGAATTTTCCAATGCGCAGCTCTTTGCAAAAGAGAGATATTGGCAAGGAAAAGCTGTCTTGTACCTTTGCATTTTTCTCCCAAACGAAGGTCACTAGAAAGAAAATGTTAAAGCCTCCCGTTAGGCCATCATCTACACGACATAGCCCTGAATTTTCCAATGCGCAGCTCTTTGCAAAAGAGAGATATTGGCAAGGTAAAGCTGTCTTGTACCATTGCATTTTTCTCCCAAACGAAGGACACTAGAAAGAAAATTTTAAAGCCTCCTGTTAGACCATCATCTACACGGCAAAGCCATGAATTTTCCAATGCGCAGCTCTTTGCAAAAGAGAGATATTGGCAAGGAAAAGCTGTCTTGTACCTTTGCATTTTTCTCCCAAACGAAGGACACTAGAATTAAAATTTTAAAGCCTCCTGTTAGGCCATCATCTACACGATATAGCCCTGAATTTTCCAATGCGCTGCTCTTTGCAAAAGAGAGATATTGGCAAGGAAAAGCTGTCTTGTACCTTTGCATTTTTCTCCCAAACGAAGGTCATTAGAATGAAAATTTTAAAGCCTCCTGTTAAGCCATCATCTACACGACATAGCCCTGAATTTTCCAATGCGCAGCTCTTTGCAAAAGAGAGATATTGGCAAGGAAAAGCTGTCAGGTACCTTTGCATTTTTCTCCCAAACGAAGGTCACTAGAAAGAAAATTTTAAAGCCTCCTGTTAGGCCATCATCTACACGACATAGTCCTGAATTTTCCAATGCGTAGCTCTTTACAAAAGAGAGATATTGGCAAGGAAAAGCTGTCTTGTACCTTTGCATTTTTCTCCCAAACGAAGGACACTAGAAAGAAAATTTTAAAGCCTCCTGTTAGGCCATCATCTACACGACATAGCCCTGAATTTTCCAATGCGCAGCTCTTTGCAAAAGAGAGATATTGGCAAGGAAAAGCTTTCTTGTACCATTGCATTTTTCTCCCAAACGAAGGACACTAGAAAGAAAATTTTAAAGCATCCTGTTAGGCCATCATCTACACGACATAGCCCTGAATTTTCCAATGCGCAGCTCTTTGCAAAAGAGAGATATTGGCAAGGAAAAGCTGTCTTGTACCTTTGCATTTTTCTCCCAAACGAAGGTCACTAGAAAGAAAATGTTAAAGCCTCCTGTTAGGCCATCATCTACACGACATAGCCCTGAATTTTCCAATGCGTAGCTCTTTGCAAAAGAGAGATATTGGCAAGGAAAAGCTGTCTTGTACCATTGCATTTTTCTCCCAAACGAAGGACACTAGAAAGAAAATTTTAAAGCCTCCTGTTAGGCCATCATCTACACGACATAGCCCTGAATTTTCCAATGCGTAGCTCTTTGCAAAAGAGAGATATTGGCAATGAAAAGCTGTCTTGTACCATTGCATTTTTCTCCCAAACGAAGGACACTAGAAAGAAAATTTTAAAGCCTCCTGTTAGGCCATCATCTACACGACATAGCCCTGAATTTTCCAATGCGTAGCTCTTTGTAAAAGAGAGATATTGGCAAGGAAAAGCTGTCTTGTACCTTTGCATTTTTCTCCCAAACGAAGGTCACTAGAAAGAAAATTTTAAAGCCTCCTGTTAGGCCATCATCTACACGACATAGCCCTGAATTTTCCAATGCGCAGCTCTTTGCAAAAGAGAGATATTGGCAAGGAAAAGCTGTCTTGTACCTTTGCATTTTTCTCCCAAACGAAGGTCACTAGAAAGAAAATTTTAAAGCCTCCTGTTAGGCCATCATCTACACGACATAGCCCTGAATTTTCCAATGCGTAGCTCTTTGCAAAAGAGAGATATTGGCAAGGAAAAGCTGTCTTGTACCATTGCATTTTTCTCCCAAACGAAGGACACTAGAAAGAAAATTTTAAAGCCTCCTGTTAGGCCATCATCTTCACGACATAGCCCTGAATTTTCCAATGCGCAGCTCTTTGCAAAAGAGAGATATTGGCAAGTAAAAGCTGTCTTGTACCTTTGCATTTTTCTCCCAAACGAAGGTCACTAGAAAGAACATTTTAAAGCCTCCTGTTAGGCCATCATCTACACGATATAGCCCTGAATTTTCCAATGCGCAGCTCTTTGCAAAAGAGAGATATTGGCAAGGAAAAGCTGTCTTGTACCTTTGAATTTTTCTCCCAAACGAAGGTCACTAGAAAGAAAATTTTAAAGCCTCCTGTTAGGCCATCATCTACACGACATAGCCCTGAATTTTCCAATGCGTAGCTCTTTGCAAAAGAGAGATATTGGCAAGGAAAAGCTGTCTTGTACCTTTGCATTTTTCTCCCAAACGAAGGACACTAGAAAGAAAATTTTAAAGCCTCCTGTTAGGCCATCATCTACACGAAATAGCCCTGAATTTTCCAATGCGCAGCTCTTTGCAAAAGAGAGATATTGGCAAGGAAAAGCTGTCTTGTACCATTGCATTTTTCTCCCAAACGAAGGACACTAGAAAGAAAATTTTAAAGCCTCCTGTTAGGCCATCATCTACACGACATAGACCTGAATTTTCCAATGCGCAGCTCTTTGCAAAAGAGAGATATTGGCAAGGAAAAGCTGTCTTGTACCTTTGCATTTTTCTCCCAAACGAAGGACACTAGAATTAAAATTTTAAAGCCTCCTGTTATGCCATCATCTACACGACATAGCCCTGAATTTTCCAATGCGCAGCTCTTTGCAAAAGAGAGATATTGGCAAGGAAAAGCTGTCTTGTACCTTTGCATTTTTCTCCCAAACGAAGGTCACTAGAAAGAAAATTTTAAAGCCTCCTGTTAGGCCATCATCTACACGAAATAGCCCTGAATTTTCCAATGCGCAGCTCTTTGCAAAAGAGAGATATTGGCAAGGAAAAGCTGTCTTGTACCATTGCATTTTTCTCCCAAACGAAGGACACTAGAAAGAAAATTTTAAAGCCTCCTGTTAGGCCATCATCTACACGACATAGACCTGAATTTTCCAATGCGCAGCTCTTTGCAAAAGAGAGATATTGGCAAGGAAAAGCTGTCTTGTACCTTTGCATTTTTCTCCCAAACGAAGGACACTAGAATTAAAATTTTAAAGCCTCCTGTTATGCCATCATCTACACGACATAGCCCTGAATTTTCCAATGCGCAGCTCTTTGCAAAAGAGAGATATTGGCAAGGAAAAGCTGTCTTGTACCTTTGCATTTTTCTCCCAAACGAAGGTCACTAGAAAGAAAATGTTAAAGCCTCCCGTTAGGCCATCATCTACACGACATAGCCCTGAATTTTCCAATGCGCAGCTCTTTGCAAAAGAGAGATATTGGCAAGGTAAAGCTGTCTTGTACCATTGCATTTTTCTCCCAAACGAAGGACACTAGAAAGAAAATTTTAAAGCCTCCTGTTAGACCATCATCTACACGGCAAAGCCATGAATTTTCCAATGCGCAGCTCTTTGCAAAAGAGAGATATTGGCAAGGAAAAGCTGTCTTGTACCTTTGCATTTTTCTCCCAAACGAAGGTCACTAGAAAGAAAATTTTAAAGCCTCCTGTTAGGCCATCATCTACACGACATAGCCCTGAATTTTCCAATGCGTAGCTCTTTGCAAAAGAGAGATATTGGCAAGGAAAAGCTGTCTTGTACCATTGCATTTTTCTCCCAAACGAAGGACACTAGAAAGAAAATTTTAAAGCCTCCTGTTAGGCCATCATCTTCACGACATAGCCCTGAATTTTCCAATGCGCAGCTCTTTGCAAAAGAGAGATATTGGCAAGTAAAAGCTGTCTTGTACCTTTGCATTTTTCTCCCAAACGAAGGTCACTAGAAAGAACATTTTAAAGCCTCCTGTTAGGCCATCATCTACACGATATAGCCCTGAATTTTCCAATGCGCAGCTCTTTGCAAAAGAGAGATATTGGCAAGGAAAAGCTGTCTTGTACCTTTGAATTTTTCTCCCAAACGAAGGTCACTAGAAAGAAAATTTTAAAGCCTCCTGTTAGGCCATCATCTACACGACATAGCCCTGAATTTTCCAATGCGTAGCTCTTTGCAAAAGAGAGATATTGGCAAGGAAAAGCTGTCTTGTACCTTTGCATTTTTCTCCCAAACGAAGGACACTAGAAAGAAAATTTTAAAGCCTCCTGTTAGGCCATCATCTACACGAAATAGCCCTGAATTTTCCAATGCGCAGCTCTTTGCAAAAGAGAGATATTGGCAAGGAAAAGCTGTCTTGTACCATTGCATTTTTCTCCCAAACGAAGGACACTAGAAAGAAAATTTTAAAGCCTCCTGTTAGGCCATCATCTACACGACATAGACCTGAATTTTCCAATGCGCAGCTCTTTGCAAAAGAGAGATATTGGCAAGGAAAAGCTGTCTTGTACCTTTGCATTTTTCTCCCAAACGAAGGACACTAGAATTAAAATTTTAAAGCCTCCTGTTATGCCATCATCTACACGACATAGCCCTGAATTTTCCAATGCGCAGCTCTTTGCAAAAGAGAGATATTGGCAAGGAAAAGCTGTCTTGTACCTTTGCATTTTTCTCCCAAACGAAGGTCACTAGAAAGAAAATGTTAAAGCCTCCCGTTAGGCCATCATCTACACGACATAGCCCTGAATTTTCCAATGCGCAGCTCTTTGCAAAAGAGAGATATTGGCAAGGTAAAGCTGTCTTGTACCATTGCATTTTTCTCCCAAACGAAGGACACTAGAAAGAAAATTTTAAAGCCTCCTGTTAGACCATCATCTACACGGCAAAGCCATGAATTTTCCAATGCGCAGCTCTTTGCAAAAGAGAGATATTGGCAAGGAAAAGCTTTCTTGTACCATTGCATTTTTCTCCCAAACGAAGGACACTAGAAAGAAAATTTTAAAGCCTCCTGTTAGGCCATCATCTACACGACATAGCCCTGAATTTTCCAATGCGCAGCTCTTTGCAAAAGAGAGATATTGGCAAGGAAAAGCTGTCTTGTACCTTTGCATTTTTCTCCCAAACGAAGGTCACTAGAAAGAAAATGTTAAAGCCTCCTGTTAGGCCATCATCTACACGACATAGCCCTGAATTTTCCAATGCGTAGCTCTTTGCAAAAGAGAGATATTGGCAAGGAAAAGCTGTCTTGTACCATTGCATTTTTCTCCCAAACGAAGGACACTAGAAAGAAAATTTTAAAGCCTCCTGTTAGGCCATCATCTACACGACATAGCCCTGAATTTTCCAATGCGTAGCTCTTTGCAAAAGAGAGATATTGGCAATGAAAAGCTGTCTTGTACCATTGCATTTTTCTCCCAAACGAAGGACACTAGAAAGAAAATTTTAAAGCCTCCTGTTAGGCCATCATCTACACGACATAGCCCTGAATTTTCCAATGCGTAGCTCTTTGTAAAAGAGAGATATTGGCAAGGAAAAGCTGTCTTGTACCTTTGCATTTTTCTCCCAAACGAAGGTCACTAGAAAGAAAATTTTAAAGCCTCCTGTTAGGCCATCATCTACACGACATAGCCCTGAATTTTCCAATGCGCAGCTCTTTGCAAAAGAGAGATATTGGCAAGGAAAAGCTGTCTTGTACCTTTGCATTTTTCTCCCAAACGAAGGTCACTAGAAAGAAAATTTTAAAGCCTCCTGTTAGGCCATCATCTACACGACATAGCCCTGAATTTTCCAATGCGTAGCTCTTTGCAAAAGAGAGATATTGGCAAGGAAAAGCTGTCTTGTACCATTGCATTTTTCTCCCAAACGAAGGACACTAGAAAGAAAATTTTAAAGCCTCCTGTTAGGCCATCATCTTCACGACATAGCCCTGAATTTTCCAATGCGCAGCTCTTTGCAAAAGAGAGATATTGGCAAGTAAAAGCTGTCTTGTACCTTTGCATTTTTCTCCCAAACGAAGGTCACTAGAAAGAACATTTTAAAGCCTCCTGTTAGGCCATCATCTACACGATATAGCCCTGAATTTTCCAATGCGCAGCTCTTTGCAAAAGAGAGATATTGGCAAGGAAAAGCTGTCTTGTACCTTTGAATTTTTCTCCCAAACGAAGGTCACTAGAAAGAAAATTTTAAAGCCTCCTGTTAGGCCATCATCTACACGACATAGCCCTGAATTTTCCAATGCGTAGCTCTTTGCAAAAGAGAGATATTGGCAAGGAAAAGCTGTCTTGTACCTTTGCATTTTTCTCCCAAACGAAGGACACTAGAAAGAAAATTTTAAAGCCTCCTGTTAGGCCATCATCTACACGAAATAGCCCTGAATTTTCCAATGCGCAGCTCTTTGCAAAAGAGAGATATTGGCAAGGAAAAGCTGTCTTGTACCATTGCATTTTTCTCCCAAACGAAGGACACTAGAAAGAAAATTTTAAAGCCTCCTGTTAGGCCATCATCTACACGACATAGACCTGAATTTTCCAATGCGCAGCTCTTTGCAAAAGAGAGATATTGGCAAGGAAAAGCTGTCTTGTACCTTTGCATTTTTCTCCCAAACGAAGGACACTAGAATTAAAATTTTAAAGCCTCCTGTTATGCCATCATCTACACGACATAGCCCTGAATTTTCCAATGCGCAGCTCTTTGCAAAAGAGAGATATTGGCAAGGAAAAGCTGTCTTGTACCTTTGCATTTTTCTCCCAAACGAAGGTCACTAGAAAGAAAATGTTAAAGCCTCCCGTTAGGCCATCATCTACACGACATAGCCCTGAATTTTCCAATGCGCAGCTCTTTGCAAAAGAGAGATATTGGCAAGGTAAAGCTGTCTTGTACCATTGCATTTTTCTCCCAAACGAAGGACACTAGAAAGAAAATTTTAAAGCCTCCTGTTAGACCATCATCTACACGGCAAAGCCATGAATTTTCCAATGCGCAGCTCTTTGCAAAAGAGAGATATTGGCAAGGAAAAGCTGTCTTGTACCTTTGCATTTTTCTCCCAAACGAAGGACACTAGAATTAAAATTTTAAAGCCTCCTGTTAGGCCATCATCTACACGATATAGCCCTGAATTTTCCAATGCGCTGCTCTTTGCAAAAGAGAGATATTGGCAAGGAAAAGCTGTCTTGTACCTTTGCATTTTTCTCCCAAACGAAGGTCATTAGAATGAAAATTTTAAAGCCTCCTGTTAAGCCATCATCTACACGACATAGCCCTGAATTTTCCAATGCGTAGCTCTTTGCAAAAGAGAGATATTGGCAAGGAAAAGCTGTCTTGTACCTTTGCATTTTTCTCCCAAACGAAGGACACTAGAAAGAAAATTTTAAAGCCTCCTGTTAGGCCATCATCTACACGACATAGCCCTGAATTTTCCAATGCGCAGCTCTTTGCAAAAGAGAGATATTGGCAAGGAAAAGCTGTCTAGTACCTTTGCATTTTTCTCCCAAACGAAGGTCACTAGAAAGAAAATTTTAAAGCCTACTGTTAGGCCATCATCTACATGACATAGCCCTGAATTTTCCAATGCGTAGCTCTTTGCAAAAGAGAAATATTGGCAAGGAAAAGCTGTCTTGTACCATTGCATTTTTCTCCCAAACGAAGGACACTAGAATTAAAATTTTAAAGCCTCCTGTTAGGCCATCATCTACATGACATAGCCCTGAATTTTCCAATGCGTAGCTCTTTGCAAAAGAGAGATATTGGCAAGGAAAAGCTGTCTTGTACCTTTGCATTTTTCTCCCAAACGAAGGACACTAGAAAGAACATTTTAAAGCCTCCTGTTAGGCCATCATCTACACGAAATAGCCCTGAATTTTCCAATGCGCAACTCTTTGCAAAAGAGAGATATTGGCATGGAAAAGCTTTCTTGTACCTTTGCATTTTTCTCCCAAACGAAGGTCACTAGAAAGAAAATTTTAAAGCCTCCTGTTAGGCCATCATCTACATGACATAGCCCTGAATTTTCCAATGCGTAGCTCTTTGCAAAAGAGAGATATTGGCAAGGAAAAGCTGTCTTGTACCTTTGCATTTTTCTCCCAAACGAAGGACACTAGAAAGAAAATTTTAAAGCCTCCTGTTAGGCCATCATCTACACGAAATAGCCCTGAATTTTCCAATGCGCAGCTCTTTGCAAAAGAGAGATATTGGCAAGGAAAAGCTGTCTTGTACCATTGCATTTTTCTCCCAAACGAAGGACACTAGAAAGAAAATTTTAAAGCCTCCTGTTAGGCCATCATCTACACGACATAGCCCTGAATTTTCCAATGCGCAGCTCTTTGCAAAAGAGAGATATTGGCAAGGAAAAGCTGTCTTGTACCTTTGCATTTTTCTCCCAAACGAAGGACACTAGAATTAAAATTTTAAAGCCTCCTGTTATGCCATCATCTACACGACATAGCCCTGAGTTTTCCAATGCGCAGCTATTTGCAAAAGAGAGATATTGGCAAGGAAAAGCTGTCAGGTACCTTTGCATTTTTCTCCCAAACGAAGGTCACTAGAAAGAAAATTTTAAAGCCTACTGTTAGGCCATCATCTACACGACATAGTCCTGAATTTTCCAATGCGTAGCTCTTTACAAAAGAGAGATATTGGCAAGGAAAAGCTGTCTAGTACCTTTGCATTTTTCTCCCAAACGAAGGACACTAGAAAGAAAATTTTAAAGCCTCCTGTTAGGCCATCATCTACACGACATAGCCCTGAATTTTCCAATGCGCAGCTCTTTGCAAAAGAGAGATATTGGCAAGGAAAAGCTTTCTTGTACCATTGCATTTTTCTCCCAAACGAAGGACACTAGAAAGAAAATTTTAAAGCCTCCTGTTAGGCCATCATCTACACGACATAGCCCTGAATTTTCCAATGCGCAGCTCTTTGCAAAAGAGAGATATTGGCAAGGAAAAGCTGTCTTGTACCTTTGCATTTTTCTCCCAAACGAAGGTCACTAGAAAGAAAATTTTAAAGCCTCCTGTTAGGCCATCATCTACACGACATAGCCCTGAATTTTCCAATGCGTAGCTCTTTGCAAAAGAGAGATATTGGCAAGGAAAAGCTGTCTTGTACCTTTGAATTTTTCTCCCAAACGAAGGACACTAGAATTAAAATTTTAAAGCCTCCTGTTATGCCATCATCTACACGACATAGCCCTGAATTTTCCAATGCGCAGCTCTTTGCAAAAGAGAGATATTGGCAAGGAAAAGCTGTCTTGTACCATTGCATTTTTCTCCCAAACGAAGGACACTAGAAAGAAAATTTTAAAGCCTCCTGTTAGGCCATCATCTACACGACATAGCCCTGAATTTTCCAATGCGCAGCTCTTTGCAAAAGAGAGATATTGGCAAGGAAAAGCTGTCTTGTACCTTTGCATTTTTCTCCCAAACGAAGGACACTAGAATTAAAATTTTAAAGCCTCCTGTTATGCCATCATCTACACGACATAGCCCTGAGTTTTCCAATGCGCAGCTATTTGCAAAAGAGAGATATTGGCAAGGAAAAGCTGTCAGGTACCTTTGCATTTTTCTCCCAAACGAAGGTCACTAGAAAGAAAATTTTAAAGCCTACTGTTAGGCCATCATCTACACGACATAGTCCTGAATTTTCCAATGCGTAGCTCTTTACAAAAGAGAGATATTGGCAAGGAAAAGCTGTCTAGTACCTTTGCATTTTTCTCCCAAACGAAGGACACTAGAAAGAAAATTTTAAAGCCTCCTGTTAGGCCATCATCTACACGACATAGCCCTGAATTTTCCAATGCGCAGCTCTTTGCAAAAGAGAGATATTGGCAAGGAAAAGCTTTCTTGTACCATTGCATTTTTCTCCCAAACGAAGGACACTAGAAAGAAAATTTTAAAGCCTCCTGTTAGGCCATCATCTACACGACATAGCCCTGAATTTTCCAATGCGCAGCTCTTTGCAAAAGAAAGATATTGGCAAGGAAAAGCTGTCTTGTACCTTTGCATTTTTCTCCCAAACGAAGGTCACTAGAAAGAAAATGTTAAAGCCTCCTGTTAGGCCATCATCTACACGACATAGCCCTGAATTTTCCAATGCGTAGCTCTTTGCAAAAGAGAGATATTGGCAATTAAAAGCTGTCTTGTACCATTGCATTTTTCTCCCAAACGAAGGACACTAGAAAGAAAATTTTAAAGCCTCCTGTTAGGCCATCATCTACACGACATAGCCCTGAATTTTCCAATGCGTAGCTCTTTGCAAAAGAGAGATATTGGCAAGGAAAAGCTGTCTTGTACCATTGCATTTTTCTCCCAAACGAAGGACACTAGAAAGAAAATTTTAAAGCCTCCTGTTAGGCCATCATCTACACGACATAGCCCTGAATTTTCCAATGCGCAGCTCTTTGCAAAAGAGAGATATTGGCAAGGAAAAGCTGTCTTGTACCTTTGCATTTTTCTCCCAAACGAAGGTCACTAGAAAGAAAATTTTAAAGCCTCCTGTTAGGCCATCATCTACACGACATAGCCCTGAATTTTCCAATGCGCAGCTCTTTGCAAAAGTGAGATATTGGCAAGGAAAAGCTGTCTTGTACCTTTGCATTTTTCTCCCAAACGAAGGTCACTAGAAAGAAAATTTTATAGCCTCCTGTTAGGCCATCATCTACACGACATAGCCCTGAATTTTCCAATGCGTAGCTCTTTGCAAAAGAGAGATATTGGCAAGGAAAAGCTGTCTTGTACCTTTGCATTTTTCTCCCAAACGAAGGACACTAGAAAGAAAATTTTAAAGCCTCCTGTTAGGCCATCATCTACACGACATAGCCCTGAATTTTCCAATGCGTAGCTCTTTGCAAAAGAGAGATATTGGCAAGGAAAAGCTGTCTTGTACCATTGCATTTTTCTCCCAAACGAAGGACACTAGAAAGAAAATTTTAAAGCCTCCTGTTAGGCCATCATCTACACGACATAGCCCTGAATTTTCCAATGCGTAGCTCTTTGTAAAAGAGAGATATTGGCAAGGAAAAGCTGTCTTGTACCTTTGCATTTTTCTCCCAAACGAAGGTCACTAGAAAGAAAATTTTAAAGCCTCCTGTTAGGCCATCATCTACACGACATAGCCCTGAATTTTCCAATG
Organism: Pseudophryne corroboree; assembly: GCF_028390025.1. Classification (NCBI taxonomy): domain Eukaryota; kingdom Metazoa; phylum Chordata; class Amphibia; order Anura; family Myobatrachidae; genus Pseudophryne; species Pseudophryne corroboree. The sequence continues at coordinate 130,056 of NW_026970528.1, forward strand.
CGCAGCTCTTTGCAAAAGAGAGATATTGGCAAGGAAAAGCTGTCTTGTACCTTTGCATTTTTCTCCCAAACGAAGGTCACTAGAAAGAAAATTTTAAAGCCTCCTGTTAGGCCATCATCTACACGACATAGCCCTGAATTTTCCAATGCGTAGCTCTTTGCAAAAGAGAGATATTGGCAAGGAAAAGCTGTCTTGTACCATTGCATTTTTCTCCCAAACGAAGGACACTAGAAAGAAAATTTTAAAGCCTCCTGTTAGGCCATCATCTACACGACATAGCCCTGAATTTTCCAATGCGCAGCTCTTTGCAAAAGAGAGATATTGGCAAGGAAAAGCTGTCTTGTACCTTTGCATTTTTCTCCCAAACGAAGGTCACTAGAAAGAAAATTTTAAAGCCTCCTGTTAGGCCATCATCTACACGATATAGCCCTGAATTTTCCAATGCGCAGCTCTTTGCAAAAGAGAGATATTGGCAAGGAAAAGCTGTCTTGTACCTTTGCATTTTTCTCCCAAACGAAGGTCACTAGAAAGAAAATTTTAAAGCCTCCTGTTAGGCCATCATCTACACGACATAGCCCTGAATTTTCCAATGCGTAGCTCTTTGCAAAAGAGAGATATTGGCAAGGAAAAGCTGTCTTGTACCTTTGCATTTTTCTCCCAAACGAAGGTCACTAGAAAGAAAATTTTAAAGCCTCCTGTTAGGCCATCATCTACACGACATAGCCCTGAATTTTCCAATGCGCAGCTCTTTGCAAAAGTGAGATATTGGCAAGGAAAAGCTGTCTTGTACCTTTGCATTTTTCTCCCAAACGAAGGTCACTAGAAAGAAAATTTTATAGCCTCCTGTTAGGCCATCATCTACACGACATAGCCCTGAATTTTCCAATGCGTAGCTCTTTGCAAAAGAGAGATATTGGCAAGGAAAAGCTGTCTTGTACCTTTGCATTTTTCTCCCAAACGAAGGACACTAGAAAGAAAATTTTAAAGCCTCCTGTTAGGCCATCATCTACACGACATAGCCCTGAATTTTCCAATGCGTAGCTCTTTGCAAAAGAGAGATATTGGCAAGGAAAAGCTGTCTTGTACCATTGCATTTTTCTCCCAAACGAAGGACACTAGAAAGAAAATTTTAAAGCCTCCTGTTAGGCCATCATCTACACGACATAGCCCTGAATTTTCCAATGCGTAGCTCTTTGTAAAAGAGAGATATTGGCAAGGAAAAGCTGTATTGTACCTTTGCATTTTTCTCCCAAACGAAGGTCACTAGAAAGAAAATTTTAAAGCCTCCTGTTAGGCCATCATCTACACGACATAGCCCTGAATTTTCCAATGCGCAGCTCTTTGCAAAAGAGAGATATTGGCAAGGAAAAGCTGTCTTGTACCTTTGCATTTTTCTCCCAAACGAAGGTCACTAGAAAGAAAATTTTAAAGCCTCCTGTTAGGCCATCATCTACACGACATAGCCCTGAATTTTCCAATGCGTAGCTCTTTGCAAAAGAGAGATATTGGCAAGGAAAAGCTGTCTTGTACCATTGCATTTTTCTCCCAAACGAAGGACACTAGAAAGAAAATTTTAAAGCCTCCTGTTAGGCCATCATCTACACGACATAGCCCTGAATTTTCCAATGCGCAGCTCTTTGCAAAAGAGAGATATTGGCAAGGAAAAGCTGTCTTGTACCTTTGCATTTTTCTCCCAAACGAAGGTCACTAGAAAGAAAATTTTAAAGCCTCCTGTTAGGCCATCATCTACACGATATAGCCCTGAATTTTCCAATGCGCAGCTCTTTGCAAAAGAGAGATATTGGCAAGGAAAAGCTGTCTTGTACCATTGCATTTTTCTCCCAAACGAAGGACACTAGAAAGAAAATTTTAAAGCCTCCTGTTAGGCCATCATCTACACGACATAGCCCTGAATTTTCCAATGCGCAGCTCTTTGCAAAAGAGAGATATTGGCAAGGAAAAGCTGTCTTGTACCTTTGCATTTTTCTCCCAAACGAAGGTCACTAGAAAGAAAATTTTAAAGCCTCCTGTTAGGCCATCATCTACACGACATAGCCCTGAATTTTCCAATGCGCAGCTCTTTGCAAAAGAGAGATATTGGCAAGGAAAAGCTGTCTTGTACCTTTGCATTTTTCTCCCAAACGAAGGTCACTAGAAAGAAAATTTTAAAGCCTCCTGTTAGGCCATCATCTACACGACATAGCCCTGAATTTTCCAATGCGTAGCTCTTTGCAAAAGAGAGATATTGGCAAGGAAAAGCTGTCTTGTACCTTTGCATTTTTCTCCCAAACGAAGGTCACTAGAAAGAAAATTTTAAAGCCTCCTGTTAGGCCATCATCTACACGACATAGCCCTGAATTTTCCAATGCGCAGCTCTTTGCAAAAGTGAGATATTGGCAAGGAAAAGCTGTCTTGTACCTTTGCATTTTTCTCCCAAACGAAGGTCACTAGAAAGAAAATTTTATAGCCTCCTGTTAGGCCATCATCTACACGACATAGCCCTGAATTTTCCAATGCGTAGCTCTTTGCAAAAGAGAGATATTGGCAAGGAAAAGCTGTCTTGTACCTTTGCATTTTTCTCCCAAACGAAGGACACTAGAAAGAAAATTTTAAAGCCTCCTGTTAGGCCATCATCTACACGACATAGCCCTGAATTTTCCAATGCGTAGCTCTTTGCAAAAGAGAGATATTGGCAAGGAAAAGCTGTCTTGTACCATTGCATTTTTCTCCCAAACGAAGGACACTAGAAAGAAAATTTTAAAGCCTCCTGTTAGGCCATCATCTACACGACATAGCCCTGAATTTTCCAATGCGCAGCTCTTTGCAAAAGAGAGATATTGGCAAGGAAAAGCTGTCTTGTACCTTTGCATTTTTCTCCCAAACGAAGGTCACTAGAAAGAAAATTTTAAAGCCTCCTGTTAGGCCATCATCTACACGACATAGCCCTGAATTTTCCAATGCGCAGCTCTTTGCAAAAGTGAGATATTGGCAAGGAAAAGCTGTCTTGTACCTTTGCATTTTTCTCCCAAACAAAGGTCACTAGAAAGAAAATTTTATAGCCTCCTGTTAGGCCATCATCTACACGACATAGCCCTGAATTTTCCAATGCGTAGCTCTTTGCAAAAGAGAGATATTGGCAAGGAAAAGCTGTCTTGTACCTTTGCATTTTTCTCCCAAACGAAGGACACTAGAAAGAAAATTTTAAAGCCTCCTGTTAGGCCATCATCTACACGACATAGCCCTGAATTTTCCAATGCGTAGCTCTTTGCAAAAGAGAGATATTGGCAAGGAAAAGCTGTCTTGTACCATTGCATTTTTCTCCCAAACGAAGGACACTAGAAAGAAAATTTTAAAGCCTCCTGTTAGGCCATCATCTACACGACATAGCCCTGAATTTTCCAATGCGTAGCTCTTTGTAAAAGAGAGATATTGGCAAGGAAAAGCTGTCTTGTACCTTTGCATTTTTCTCCCAAACGAAGGTCACTAGAAAGAAAATTTTAAAGCCTCCTGTTAGGCCATCATCTACACGACATAGCCCTGAATTTTCCAATGCGCAGCTCTTTGCAAAAGAGAGATATTGGCAAGGAAAAGCTGTCTTGTACCTTTGCATTTTTCTCCCAAACGAAGGTCACTAGAAAGAAAATTTTAAAGCCTCCTGTTAGGCCATCATCTACACGACATAGCCCTGAATTTTCCAATGCGTAGCTCTTTGCAAAAGAGAGATATTGGCAAGGAAAAGCTGTCTTGTACCATTGCATTTTTCTCCCAAACGAAGGACACTAGAAAGAAAATTTTAAAGCCTCCTGTTAGGCCATCATCTACACGACATAGCCCTGAATTTTCCAATGCGCAGCTCTTTGCAAAAGAGAGATATTGGCAAGGAAAAGCTGTCTTGTACCTTTGCATTTTTCTCCCAAACGAAGGTCACTAGAAAGAAAATTTTAAAGCCTCCTGTTAGGCCATCATCTACACGATATAGCCCTGAATTTTCCAATGCGCAGCTCTTTGCAAAAGAGAGATATTGGCAAGGAAAAGCTGTCTTGTACCTTTGCATTTTTCTCCCAAACGAAGGTCACTAGAAAGAAAATTTTAAAGCCTCCTGTTAGGCCATCATCTACACGACATAGCCCTGAATTTTCCAATGCGTAGCTCTTTGCAAAAGAGAGATATTGGCAAGGAAAAGCTGTCTTGTACCTTTGCATTTTTCTCCCAAACGAAGGTCACTAGAAAGAAAATTTTAAAGCCTCCTGTTAGGCCATCATCTACACGACATAGCCCTGAATTTTCCAATGCGCAGCTCTTTGCAAAAGTGAGATATTGGCAAGGAAAAGCTGTCTTGTACCTTTGCATTTTTCTCCCAAACGAAGGTCACTAGAAAGAAAATTTTATAGCCTCCTGTTAGGCCATCATCTACACGACATAGCCCTGAATTTTCCAATGCGTAGCTCTTTGCAAAAGAGAGATATTGGCAAGGAAAAGCTGTCTTGTACCTTTGCATTTTTCTCCCAAACGAAGGACACTAGAAAGAAAATTTTAAAGCCTCCTGTTAGGCCATCATCTACACGACATAGCCCTGAATTTTCCAATGCGTAGCTCTTTGCAAAAGAGAGATATTGGCAAGGAAAAGCTGTCTTGTACCATTGCATTTTTCTCCCAAACGAAGGACACTAGAAAGAAAATTTTAAAGCCTCCTGTTAGGCCATCATCTACACGACATAGCCCTGAATTTTCCAATGCGTAGCTCTTTGTAAAAGAGAGATATTGGCAAGGAAAAGCTGTCTTGTACCTTTGCATTTTTCTCCCAAACGAAGGTCACTAGAAAGAAAATTTTAAAGCCTCCTGTTAGGCCATCATCTACACGACATAGCCCTGAATTTTCCAATGCGCAGCTCTTTGCAAAAGAGAGATATTGGCAAGGAAAAGCTGTCTTGTACCTTTGCATTTTTCTCCCAAACGAAGGTCACTAGAAAGAAAATTTTAAAGCCTCCTGTTAGGCCATCATCTACACGACATAGCCCTGAATTTTCCAATGCGCAGCTCTTTGCAAAAGAGAGATATTGGCAAGGAAAAGCTGTCTTGTACCTTTGCATTTTTCTCCCAAACGAAGGTCACTAGAAAGAAAATTTTAAAGCCTCCTGTTAGGCCATCATCTACACGACATAGCCCTGAATTTTCCAATGCGTAGCTCTTTGCAAAAGAGAGATATTGGCAAGGAAAAGCTGTCTTGTACCTTTGCATTTTTCTCCCAAACGAAGGACACTAGAAAGAAAATTTTAAAGCCTCCTGTTAGGCCATCATCTACACGACATAGCCCTGAATTTTCCAATGCGTAGCTCTTTGCAAAAGAGAGATATTGGCAAGGAAAAGCTGTCTTGTACCATTGCATTTTTCTCCCAAACGAAGGACACTAGAAAGAAAATTTTAAAGCCTCCTGTTAGGCCATCATCTACACGACATAGCCCTGAATTTTCCAATGCGTAGCTCTTTGTAAAAGAGAGATATTGGCAAGGAAAAGCTGTCTTGTACCTTTGCATTTTTCTCCCAAACGAAGGTCACTAGAAAGAAAATTTTAAAGCCTCCTGTTAGGCCATCATCTACACGACATAGCCCTGAATTTTCCAATGCGCAGCTCTTTGCAAAAGAGAGATATTGGCAAGGAAAAGCTGTCTTGTACCATTGCATTTTTCTCCCAAACGAAGGACACTAGAAAGAAAATTTTAAAGCCTCCTGTTAGGCCATCATCTACACGACATAGCCCTGAATTTTCCAATGCGCAGCTCTTTGCAAAAGAGAGATATTGGCAAGGAAAAGCTGTCTTGTACCTTTGCATTTTTCTCCCAAACGAAGGACACTAGAATTAAAATTTTAAAGCCTCCTGTTATGCCATCATCTACACGACATAGCCCTGAGTTTTCCAATGCGCAGCTATTTGCAAAAGAGAGATATTGGCAAGGAAAAGCTGTCAGGTACCTTTGCATTTTTCTCCCAAACGAAGGTCACTAGAAAGAAAATTTTAAAGCCTACTGTTAGGCCATCATCTACACGACATAGTCCTGAATTTTCCAATGCGTAGCTCTTTACAAAAGAGAGATATTGGCAAGGAAAAGCTGTCTTGTACCTTTGCATTTTTCTCCCAAACGAAGGACACTAGAATTAAAATTTTAAAGCCTCCTGTTATGCCATCATCTACACGACATAGCCCTGAGTTTTCCAATGCGCAGCTATTTGCAAAAGAGAGATATTGGCAAGGAAAAGCTGTCAGGTACCTTTGCATTTTTCTCCCAAACGAAGGTCACTAGAAAGAAAATTTTAAAGCCTACTGTTAGGCCATCATCTACACGACATAGTCCTGAATTTTCCAATGCGTAGCTCTTTACAAAAGAGAGATATTGGCAAGGAAAAGCTGTCTAGTACCTTTGCATTTTTCTCCCAAACGAAGGACACTAGAAAGAAAATTTTAAAGCCTCCTGTTAGGCCATCATCTACACGACATAGCCCTGAATTTTCCAATGCGCAGCTCTTTGCAAAAGAGAGATATTGGCAAGGAAAAGCTTTCTTGTACCATTGCATTTTTCTCCCAAACGAAGGACACTAGAAAGAAAATTTTAAAGCCTCCTGTTAGGCCATCATCTACACGACATAGCCCTGAATTTTCCAATGCGCAGCTCTTTGCAAAAGAGAGATATTGGCAAGGAAAAGCTGTCTTGTACCTTTGCATTTTTCTCCCAAACGAAGGTCACTAGAAAGAAAATTTTAAAGCCTCCTGTTAGGCCATCATCTACACGACATAGCCCTGAATTTTCCAATGCGTAGCTCTTTGCAAAAGAGAGATATTGGCAAGGAAAAGCTGTCTTGTACCTTTGAATTTTTCTCCCAAACGAAGGACACTAGAATTAAAATTTTAAAGCCTCCTGTTATGCCATCATCTACACGACATAGCCCTGAATTTTCCAATGCGCAGCTCTTTGCAAAAGAGAGATATTGGCAAGGAAAAGCTGTCAGGTACCTTTGCATTTTTCTCCCAAACGAAGGTCACTAGAAAGAAAATTTTAAAGCCTCCTGTTAGGCCATCATCTACACGACATAGCCCTGAATTTTCCAATGCGCAGCTCTTTGCAAAAGAGAGATATTGGCAAGGAAAAGCTTTCTTGTACCATTGCATTTTTCTCCCAAACGAAGGACACTAGAAAGAAAATTTTAAAGCCTCCTGTTAGGCCATCATCTACACGACATAGCCCTGAATTTTCCAATGCGCAGCTCTTTGCAAAAGAGAGATATTGGCAAGGAAAAGCTTTCTTGTACCATTGCATTTTTCTCCCAAACGAAGGACACTAGAAAGAAAATTTTAAAGCCTCCTGTTAGGCCATCATCTACACGACATAGTCCTGAATTTTCCAATGCGTAGCTCTTTACAAAAGAGAGATATTGGCAAGGAAAAGCTGTCTTGTACCTTTGCATTTTTCTCCCAAACGAAGGACACTAGAATTAAAATTTTAAAGCCTCCTGTTATGCCATCATCTACACGACATAGCCCTGAGTTTTCCAATGCGCAGCTATTTGCAAAAGAGAGATATTGGCAAGGAAAAGCTGTCAGGTACCTTTGCATTTTTCTCCCAAACGAAGGTCACTAGAAAGAAAATTTTAAAGCCTACTGTTAGGCCATCATCTACACGACATAGTCCTGAATTTTCCAATGCGTAGCTCTTTACAAAAGAGAGATATTGGCAAGGAAAAGCTGTCTAGTACCTTTGCATTTTTCTCCCAAACGAAGGACACTAGAAAGAAAATTTTAAAGCCTCCTGTTAGGCCATCATCTACACGACATAGCCCTGAATTTTCCAATGCGCAGCTCTTTGCAAAAGAGAGATATTGGCAAGGAAAAGCTTTCTTGTACCATTGCATTTTTCTCCCAAACGAAGGACACTAGAAAGAAAATTTTAAAGCCTCCTGTTAGGCCATCATCTACACGACATAGCCCTGAATTTTCCAATGCGCAGCTCTTTGCAAAAGAGAGATATTGGCAAGGAAAAGCTGTCTTGTACCTTTGCATTTTTCTCCCAAACGAAGGTCACTAGAAAGAAAATTTTAAAGCCTCCTGTTAGGCCATCATCTACACGACATAGCCCTGAATTTTCCAATGCGTAGCTCTTTGCAAAAGAGAGATATTGGCAAGGAAAAGCTGTCTTGTACCTTTGAATTTTTCTCCCAAACGAAGGACACTAGAATTAAAATTTTAAAGCCTCCTGTTATGCCATCATCTACACGACATAGCCCTGAATTTTCCAATGCGCAGCTCTTTGCAAAAGAGAGATATTGGCAAGGAAAAGCTGTCAGGTACCTTTGCATTTTTCTCCCAAACGAAGGTCACTAGAAAGAAAATTTTAAAGCCTCCTGTTAGGCCATCATCTACACGACATAGCCCTGAATTTTCCAATGCGCAGCTCTTTGCAAAAGAGAGATATTGGCAAGGAAAAGCTTTCTTGTACCATTGCATTTTTCTCCCAAACGAAGGACACTAGAAAGAAAATTTTAAAGCCTCCTGTTAGGCCATCATCTACACGACATAGCCCTGAATTTTCCAATGCGCAGCTCTTTGCAAAAGAGAGATATTGGCAAGGAAAAGCTGTCTTGTACCTTTGCATTTTTCTCCCAAACGAAGGTCACTAGAAAGAAAATGTTAAAGCCTCCTGTTAGGCCATCATCTACACGACATAGCCCTGAAATTTCCAATGCGTAGCTCTTTGCAAAAGAGAGATATTGGCAAGGAAAAGCTGTCTTGTACCATTGCATTTTTCTCCCAAACGAAGGACACTAGAAAGAAAATTTTAAAGCCTCCTGTTAGGCCATCATCTACACGACATAGCCCTGAATTTTCCAATGCGTAGCTCTTTGCAAAAGAGAGATATTGGCAATGAAAAGCTGTCTTGTACCATTGCATTTTTCTCCCAAACGAAGGACACTAGAAAGAAAATTTTAAAGCCTCCTGTTAGGCCATCATCTACACGACATAGCCCTGAATTTTCCAATGCGTAGCTCTTTGTAAAAGAGAGATATTGGCAAGGAAAAGCTGTCTTGTACCTTTGCATTTTTCTCCCAAACGAAGGTCACTAGAAAGAAAATTTTAAAGCCTCCTGTTAGGCCATCATCTACACGACATAGCCCTGAATTTTCCAATGCGCAGCTCTTTGCAAAAGAGAGATATTGGCAAGGAAAAGCTGTCTTGTACCTTTGCATTTTTCTCCCAAACGAAGGTCACTAGAAAGAAAATTTTAAAGCCTCCTGTTAGGCCATCATCTACACGACATAGCCCTGAATTTTCCAATGCGTAGCTCTTTGCAAAAGAGAGATATTGGCAAGGAAAAGCTGTCTTGTACCATTGCATTTTTCTCCCAAACGAAGGACACTAGAAAGAAAATTTTAAAGCCTCCTGTTAGGCCATCATCTACACGACATAGCCCTGAATTTTCCAATGCGCAGCTCTTTGCAAAAGAGAGATATTGGCAAGGAAAAGCTGTCTTGTACCTTTGCATTTTTCTCCCAAACGAAGGACACTAGAATTAAAATTTTAAAGCCTCCTGTTATGCCATCATCTACACGACATAGCCCTGAGTTTTCCAATGCGCAGCTATTTGCAAAAGAGAGATATTGGCAAGGAAAAGCTGTCAGGTACCTTTGCATTTTTCTCCCAAACGAAGGTCACTAGAAAGAAAATTTTAAAGCCTACTGTTAGGCCATCATCTACACGACATAGTCCTGAATTTTCCAATGCGTAGCTCTTTACAAAAGAGAGATATTGGCAAGGAAAAGCTGTCTAGTACCTTTGCATTTTTCTCCCAAACGAAGGACACTAGAAAGAAAATTTTAAAGCCTCCTGTTAGGCCATCATCTACACGACATAGCCCTGAATTTTCCAATGCGCAGCTCTTTGCAAAAGAGAGATATTGGCAAGGAAAAGCTTTCTTGTACCATTGCATTTTTCTCCCAAACGAAGGACACTAGAAAGAAAATTTTAAAGCCTCCTGTTAGGCCATCATCTACACGACATAGCCCTGAATTTTCCAATGCGCAGCTCTTTGCAAAAGAGAGATATTGGCAAGGAAAAGCTGTCTTGTACCTTTGCATTTTTCTCCCAAACGAAGGTCACTAGAAAGAAAATTTTAAAGCCTCCTGTTAGGCCATCATCTACACGACATAGCCCTGAATTTTCCAATGCGTAGCTCTTTGCAAAAGAGAGATATTGGCAAGGAAAAGCTGTCTTGTACCTTTGAATTTTTCTCCCAAACGAAGGACACTAGAATTAAAATTTTAAAGCCTCCTGTTATGCCATCATCTACACGACATAGCCCTGAATTTTCCAATGCGCAGCTCTTTGCAAAAGAGAGATATTGGCAAGGAAAAGCTGTCAGGTACCTTTGCATTTTTCTCCCAAACGAAGGTCACTAGAAAGAAAATTTTAAAGCCTCCTGTTAGGCCATCATCTACACGACATAGTCCTGAATTTTCCAATGCGTAGCTCTTTACAAAAGAGAGATATTGGCAAGGAAAAGCTGTCTTGTACCTTTGCATTTTTCTCCCAAACGAAGGACACTAGAAAGAAAATTTTAAAGCCTCCTGTTAGGCCATCATCTACACGACATAGCCCTGAATTTTCCAATGCGCAGCTCTTTGCAAAAGAGAGATATTGGCAAGGAAAAGCTTTCTTGTACCATTGCATTTTTCTCCCAAACGAAGGACACTAGAAAGAAAATTTTAAAGCCTCCTGTTAGGCCATCATCTACACGACATAGCCCTGAATTTTCCAATGCGCAGCTCTTTGCAAAAGAGAGATATTGGCAAGGAAAAGCTGTCTTGTACCTTTGCATTTTTCTCCCAAACGAAGGTCACTAGAAAGAAAATGTTAAAGCCTCCTGTTAGGCCATCATCTACACGACATAGCCCTGAATTTTCCAATGCGTAGCTCTTTGCAAAAGAGAGATATTGGCAAGGAAAAGCTGTCTTGTACCATTGCATTTTTCTCCCAAACGAAGGACACTAGAAAGAAAATTTTAAAGCCTCCTGTTAGGCCATCATCTACACGACATAGCCCTGAATTTTCCAATGCGTAGCTCTTTGCAAAAGAGAGATATTGGCAATGAAAAGCTGTCTTGTACCATTGCATTTTTCTCCCAAACGAAGGACACTAGAAAGAAAATTTTAAAGCCTCCTGTTAGGCCATCATCTACACGACATAGCCCTGAATTTTCCAATGCGTAGCTCTTTGTAAAAGAGAGATATTGGCAAGGAAAAGCTGTCTTGTACCTTTGCATTTTTCTCCCAAACGAAGGTCACTAGAAAGAAAATTTTAAAGCCTCCTGTTAGGCCATCATCTACACGACATAGCCCTGAATTTTCCAATGCGCAGCTCTTTGCAAAAGAGAGATATTGGCAAGGAAAAGCTGTCTTGTACCTTTGCATTTTTCTCCCAAACGAAGGTCACTAGAAAGAAAATTTTAAAGCCTCCTGTTAGGCCATCATCTACACGACATAGCCCTGAATTTTCCAATGCGTAGCTCTTTGCAAAAGAGAGATATTGGCAAGGAAAAGCTGTCTTGTACCATTGCATTTTTCTCCCAAACGAAGGACACTAGAAAGAAAATTTTAAAGCCTCCTGTTAGGCCATCATCTTCACGACATAGCCCTGAATTTTCCAATGCGCAGCTCTTTGCAAAAGAGAGATATTGGCAAGGAAAAGCTGTATAGTACCTTTGCATTTTTCTCCCAAACGAAGGTCACTAGAAAGAAAATTTTAAAGCCTCCTGTTAGGCCATCATCTACATGACATAGCCCTGAATTTTCCAATGCGTAGCTCTTTGCAAAAGAGAAATATTGGCAAGGAAAAGCTGTCTTGTACCATTGCATTTTTCTCCCAAACGAAGGACACTAGAAAGAAAATTTTAAAGCCTCCTGTTAGGCCATCATCTACACGACATAGCCCTGAATTTTCCAATGCGTAGCTCTTTGTAAAAGAGAGATATTGGCAAGGAAAAGCTATCTTGTGCCTTTGCATTTTTCTCCCAAACGAAGGACACTAGAATTAAAATTTTAAAGCCTCCTGTTAGGCCATCATCTACATGACATAGCCCTGAATTTTCCAATGCGTAGCTCTTTGCAAAAGAGAGATATTGGCAAGGAAAAGCTGTCTTGTACCTTTGCATTTTTCTCCCAAACGAAGGACACTAGAAAGAACATTTTAAAGCCTCCTGTTAGGCCATCATCTACACGAAATAGCCCTGAATTTTCCAATGCGTAACTCTTTGCAAAAGAGAGATATTGGCATGGAAAAGCTTTCTTGTACCTTTGCATTTTTCTCCCAAACGAAGGTCACTAGAAAGAAAATTTTAAAGCCTCCTGTTAGGCCATCATCTACATGACATAGCCCTGAATTTTCCAATGCGTAGCTCTTTGCAAAAGAGAGATATTGGCAAGGAAAAGCTGTCTTGTACCTTTGCATTTTTCTCCCAAACGAAGGACACTAGAAAGAAAATTTTAAAGCCTCCTGTTAGGCCATCATCTACACGAAATAGCCCTGAATTTTCCAATGCGCAGCTCTTTGCAAAAGAGAGATATTGGCAAGGAAAAGCTGTCTTGTACCATTGCATTTTTCTCCCAAACGAAGGACACTAGAAAGAAAATTTTAAAGCCTCCTGTTAGGCCATCATCTACACGACATAGCCCTGAATTTTCCAATGCGCAGCTCTTTGCAAAAGAGAGATATTGGCAAGGAAAAGCTGTCTTGTACCTTTGCATTTTTCTCCCAAACGAAGGACACTAGAATTAAAATTTTAAAGCCTCCTGTTATGCCATCATCTACACGACATAGCCCTGAGTTTTCCAATGCGCAGCTATTTGCAAAAGAGAGATATTGGCAAGGAAAAGCTGTCAGGTACCTTTGCATTTTTCTCCCAAACGAAGGTCACTAGAAAGAAAATTTTAAAGCCTACTGTTAGGCCATCATCTACACGACATAGTCCTGAATTTTCCAATGCGTAGCTCTTTACAAAAGAGAGATATTGGCAAGGAAAAGCTGTCTAGTACCTTTGCATTTTTCTCCCAAACGAAGGACACTAGAAAGAAAATTTTAAAGCCTCCTGTTAGGCCATCATCTACACGACATAGCCCTGAATTTTCCAATGCGCAGCTCTTTGCAAAAGAGAGATATTGGCAAGGAAAAGCTTTCTTGTACCATTGCATTTTTCTCCCAAACGAAGGACACTAGAAAGAAAATTTTAAAGCCTCCTGTTAGGCCATCATCTACACGACATAGCCCTGAATTTTCCAATGCGCAGCTCTTTGCAAAAGAGAGATATTGGCAAGGAAAAGCTGTCTTGTACCTTTGCATTTTTCTCCCAAACGAAGGTCACTAGAAAGAAAATTTTAAAGCCTCCTGTTAGGCCATCATCTACACGACATAGCCCTGAATTTTCCAATGCGCAGCTCTTTGCAAAAGAGAGATATTGGCAAGGAAAAGCTGTCTTGTACCTTTGCATTTTTCTCCCAAACGAAGGTCACTAGAAAGAAAATTTTAAAGCCTCCTGTTAGGCCATCATCTACACGACATAGCCCTGAATTTTCCAATGCGTAGCTCTTTGCAAAAGAGAGATATTGGCAAGGAAAAGCTGTCTTGTACCATTGCATTTTTCTCCCAAACGAAGGACACTAGAAAGAAAATTTTAAAGCCTCCTGTTAGGCCATCATCTTCACGACATAGCCCTGAATTTTCCAATGCGCAGCTCTTTGCAAAAGAGAGATATTGGCAAGTAAAAGCTGTCTTGTACCTTTGCATTTTTCTCCCAAACGAAGGTCACTAGAAAGAACATTTTAAAGCCTCCTGTTAGGCCATCATCTACACGATATAGCCCTGAATTTTCCAATGCGCAGCTCTTTGCAAAAGAGAGATATTGGCAAGGAAAAGCTGTCTTGTACCTTTGAATTTTTCTCCCAAACGAAGGTCACTAGAAAGAAAATTTTAAAGCCTCCTGTTAGGCCATCATCTACACGACATAGCCCTGAATTTTCCAATGCGTAGCTCTTTGCAAAAGAGAGATATTGGCAAGGAAAAGCTGTCTTGTACCATTGCATTTTTCTCCCAAACGAAGGACACTAGAAAGAAAATTTTAAAGCCTCCTGTTAGGCCATCATCTTCACGACATAGCCCTGAATTTTCCAATGCGCAGCTCTTTGCAAAAGAGAGATATTGGCAAGTAAAAGCTGTCTTGTACCTTTGCATTTTTCTCCCAAACGAAGGTCACTAGAAAGAACATTTTAAAGCCTCCTGTTAGGCCATCATCTACACGATATAGCCCTGAATTTTCCAATGCGCAGCTCTTTGCAAAAGAGAGATATTGGCAAGGAAAAGCTGTCTTGTACCTTTGAATTTTTCTCCCAAACGAAGGTCACTAGAAAGAAAATTTTAAAGCCTCCTGTTAGGCCATCATCTACACGACATAGCCCTGAATTTTCCAATGCGTAGCTCTTTGCAAAAGAGAGATATTGGCAAGGAAAAGCTGTCTTGTACCTTTGCATTTTTCTCCCAAACGAAGGACACTAGAAAGAAAATTTTAAAGCCTCCTGTTAGGCCATCATCTACACGAAATAGCCCTGAATTTTCCAATGCGCAGCTCTTTGCAAAAGAGAGATATTGGCAAGGAAAAGCTGTCTTGTACCATTGCATTTTTCTCCCAAACGAAGGACACTAGAAAGAAAATTTTAAAGCCTCCTGTTAGGCCATCATCTACACGACATAGACCTGAATTTTCCAATGCGCAGCTCTTTGCAAAAGAGAGATATTGGCAAGGAAAAGCTGTCTTGTACCTTTGCATTTTTCTCCCAAACGAAGGACACTAGAATTAAAATTTTAAAGCCTCCTGTTATGCCATCATCTACACGACATAGCCCTGAATTTTCCAATGCGCAGCTCTTTGCAAAAGAGAGATATTGGCAAGGAAAAGCTGTCTTGTACCTTTGCATTTTTCTCCCAAACGAAGGTCACTAGAAAGAAAATGTTAAAGCCTCCCGTTAGGCCATCATCTACACGACATAGCCCTGAATTTTCCAATGCGCAGCTCTTTGCAAAAGAGAGATATTGGCAAGGTAAAGCTGTCTTGTACCATTGCATTTTTCTCCCAAACGAAGGACACTAGAAAGAAAATTTTAAAGCCTCCTGTTAGACCATCATCTACACGGCAAAGCCATGAATTTTCCAATGCGCAGCTCTTTGCAAAAGAGAGATATTGGCAAGGAAAAGCTGTCTTGTACCTTTGCATTTTTCTCCCAAACGAAGGACACTAGAATTAAAATTTTAAAGCCTCCTGTTAGGCCATCATCTACACGATATAGCCCTGAATTTTCCAATGCGCTGCTCTTTGCAAAAGAGAGATATTGGCAAGGAAAAGCTGTCTTGTACCTTTGCATTTTTCTCCCAAACGAAGGTCATTAGAATGAAAATTTTAAAGCCTCCTGTTAAGCCATCATCTACACGACATAGCCCTGAATTTTCCAATGCGTAGCTCTTTGCAAAAGAGAGATATTGGCAAGGAAAAGCTGTCTTGTACCTTTGCATTTTTCTCCCAAACGAAGGACACTAGAAAGAAATTTTTAAAGCCTCCTGTTAGGCCATCATCTACACGACATAGCCCTGAATTTTCCAATGCGCAGCTCTTTGCAAAAGAGAGATATTGGCAAGGAAAAGCTGTATAGTACCTTTGCATTTTTCTCCCAAACGAAGGTCACTAGAAAGAAAATTTTAAAGCCTCCTGTTAGGCCATCATCTACATGACATAGCCCTGAATTTTCCAATGCGTAGCTCTTTGCAAAAGAGAAATATTGGCAAGGAAAAGCTGTCTTGTACCATTGCATTTTTCTCCCAAACGAAGGACACTAGAAAGAAAATTTTAAAGCCTCCTGTTAGGCCATCATCTACACGACATAGCCCTGAATTTTCCAATGCGTAGCTCTTTGTAAAAGAGAGATATTGGCAAGGAAAAGCTATCTTGTGCCTTTGCATTTTTCTCCCAAACGAAGGACACTAGAATTAAAATTTTAAAGCCTCCTGTTAGGCCATCATCTACATGACATAGCCCTGAATTTTCCAATGCGTAGCTCTTTGCAAAAGAGAGATATTGGCAAGGAAAAGCTGTCTTGTACCTTTGCATTTTTCTCCCAAACGAAGGACACTAGAAAGAACATTTTAAAGCCTCCTGTTAGGCCATCATCTACACGAAATAGCCCTGAATTTTCCAATGCGTAACTCTTTGCAAAAGAGAGATATTGGCATGGAAAAGCTTTCTTGTACCTTTGCATTTTTCTCCCAAACGAAGGTCACTAGAAAGAAAATTTTAAAGCCTCCTGTTAGGCCATCATCTACATGACATAGCCCTGAATTTTCCAATGCGTAGCTCTTTGCAAAAGAGAGATATTGGCAAGGAAAAGCTGTCTTGTACCTTTGCATTTTTCTCCCAAACGAAGGACACTAGAAAGAAAATTTTAAAGCCTCCTGTTAGGCCATCATCTACACGAAATAGCCCTGAATTTTCCAATGCGCAGCTCTTTGCAAAAGAGAGATATTGGCAAGGAAAAGCTGTCTTGTACCATTGCATTTTTCTCCCAAACGAAGGACACTAGAAAGAAAATTTTAAAGCCTCCTGTTAGGCCATCATCTACACGACATAGCCCTGAATTTTCCAATGCGCAGCTCTTTGCAAAAGAGAGATATTGGCAAGGAAAAGCTGTCTTGTACCTTTGCATTTTTCTCCCAAACGAAGGACACTAGAATTAAAATTTTAAAGCCTCCTGTTATGCCATCATCTACACGACATAGCCCTGAGTTTTCCAATGCGCAGCTATTTGCAAAAGAGAGATATTGGCAAGGAAAAGCTGTCAGGTACCTTTGCATTTTTCTCCCAAACGAAGGTCACTAGAAAGAAAATTTTAAAGCCTACTGTTAGGCCATCATCTACACGACATAGTCCTGAATTTTCCAATGCGTAGCTCTTTACAAAAGAGAGATATTGGCAAGGAAAAGCTGTCTAGTACCTTTGCATTTTTCTCCCAAACGAAGGACACTAGAAAGAAAATTTTAAAGCCTCCTGTTAGGCCATCATCTACACGACATAGCCCTGAATTTTCCAATGCGCAGCTCTTTGCAAAAGAGAGATATTGGCAAGGAAAAGCTTTCTTGTACCATTGCATTTTTCTCCCAAACGAAGGACACTAGAAAGAAAATTTTAAAGCCTCCTGTTAGGCCATCATCTACACGACATAGCCCTGAATTTTCCAATGCGCAGCTCTTTGCAAAAGAGAGATATTGGCAAGGAAAAGCTGTCTTGTACCTTTGCATTTTTCTCCCAAACGAAGGTCACTAGAAAGAAAATTTTAAAGCCTCCTGTTAGGCCATCATCTACACGACATAGCCCTGAATTTTCCAATGCGTAGCTCTTTGCAAAAGAGAGATATTGGCAAGGAAAAGCTGTCTTGTACCTTTGAATTTTTCTCCCAAACGAAGGACACTAGAATTAAAATTTTAAAGCCTCCTGTTATGCCATCATCTACACGACATAGCCCTGAATTTTCCAATGCGCAGCTCTTTGCAAAAGAGAGATATTGGCAAGGAAAAGCTGTCTTGTACCATTGCATTTTTCTCCCAAACGAAGGACACTAGAAAGAAAATTTTAAAGCCTCCTGTTAGGCCATCATCTACACGACATAGCCCTGAATTTTCCAATGCGCAGCTCTTTGCAAAAGAGAGATATTGGCAAGGAAAAGCTGTCTTGTACCTTTGCATTTTTCTCCCAAACGAAGGACACTAGAATTAAAATTTTAAAGCCTCCTGTTATGCCATCATCTACACGACATAGCCCTGAGTTTTCCAATGCGCAGCTATTTGCAAAAGAGAGATATTGGCAAGGAAAAGCTGTCAGGTACCTTTGCATTTTTCTCCCAAACGAAGGTCACTAGAAAGAAAATTTTAAAGCCTACTGTTAGGCCATCATCTACACGACATAGTCCTGAATTTTCCAATGCGTAGCTCTTTACAATAGAGAGATATTGGCAAGGAAAAGCTGTCTAGTACCTTTGCATTTTTCTCCCAAACGAAGGACACTAGAAAGAAAATTTTAAAGCCTCCTGTTAGGCCATCATCTACACGACATAGCCCTGAATTTTCCAATGCGCAGCTCTTTGCAAAAGAGAGATATTGGCAAGGAAAAGCTTTCTTGTACCATTGCATTTTTCTCCCAAACGAAGGACACTAGAAAGAAAATTTTAAAGCCTCCTGTTAGGCCATCATCTACACGACATAGCCCTGAATTTTCCAATGCGCAGCTCTTTGCAAAAGAAAGATATTGGCAAGGAAAAGCTGTCTTGTACCTTTGCATTTTTCTCCCAAACGAAGGTCACTAGAAAGAAAATGTTAAAGCCTCCTGTTAGGCCATCATCTACACGACATAGCCCTGAATTTTCCAATGCGTAGCTCTTTGCAAAAGAGAGATATTGGCAAGGAAAAGCTGTCTTGTACCATTGCATTTTTCTCCCAAACGAAGGACACTAGAAAGAAAATTTTAAAGCCTCCTGTTAGGCCATCATCTACACGACATAGCCCTGAATTTTCCAATGCGTAGCTCTTTGCAAAAGAGAGATATTGGCAAGGAAAAGCTGTCTTGTACCATTGCATTTTTCTCCCAAACGAAGGACACTAGAAAGAAAATTTTAAAGCCTCCTGTTAGGCCATCATCTACACGACATAGCCCTGAATTTTCCAATGCGCAGCTCTTTGCAAAAGAGAGATATTGGCAAGGAAAAGCTGTCTTGTACCTTTGCATTTTTCTCCCAAACGAAGGTCACTAGAAAGAAAATTTTAAAGCCTCCTGTTAGGCCATCATCTACACGACATAGCCCTGAATTTTCCAATGCGCAGCTCTTTGCAAAAGTGAGATATTGGCAAGGAAAAGCTGTCTTGTACCTTTGCATTTTTCTCCCAAACGAAGGTCACTAGAAAGAAAATTTTATAGCCTCCTGTTAGGCCATCATCTACACGACATAGCCCTGAATTTTCCAATGCGTAGCTCTTTGCAAAAGAGAGATATTGGCAAGGAAAAGCTGTCTTGTACCTTTGCATTTTTCTCCCAAACGAAGGACACTAGAAAGAAAATTTTAAAGCCTCCTGTTAGGCCATCATCTACACGACATAGCCCTGCATTTTCCAATGCGTAGCTCTTTGCAAAAGAGAGATATTGGCAAGGAAAAGCTGTCTTGTACCATTGCATTTTTCTCCCAAACGAAGGACACTAGAAAGAAAATTTTAAAGCCTCCTGTTAGGCCATCATCTACACGACATAGCCCTGAATTTTCCAATGCGTAGCTCTTTGTAAAAGAGAGATATTGGCAAGGAAAAGCTGTCTTGTACCTTTGCATTTTTCTCCCAAACGAAGGTCACTAGAAAGAAAATTTTAAAGCCTCCTGTTAGGCCATCATCTACACGACATAGCCCTGAATTTTCCAATGCGCAGCTCTTTGCAAAAGAGAGATATTGGCAAGGAAAAGCTGTCTTGTACCTTTGCATTTTTCTCCCAAACGAAGGTCACTAGAAAGAAAATTTTAAAGCCTCCTGTTAGGCCATCATCTACACGACATAGCCCTGAATTTTCCAATGCGCAGCTCTTTGCAAAAGAGAGATATTGGCAAGGAAAAGCTGTCTTGTACCATTGCATTTTTCTCCCAAACGAAGGTCACTAGAAAGAAAATTTTAAAGCCTCCTGTTAGGCCATCATCTACACGACATAGCCCTGAATTTTCCAATGCGTAGCTCTTTGCAAAAGAGAGATATTGGCAAGGAAAAGCTGTCTTGTACCATTGCATTTTTCTCCCAAACGAAGGACACTAGAAAGAAAATTTTAAAGCCTCCTGTTAGGCCATCATCTACACGATATAGCCCAGAATTTTCCAATGCGCAGCTCTTTGCAAAAGAGAGATATTGGCAAGGAAAAGCTGTCTTGTACCTTTGCATTTTTCTCCCAAACGAAGGACACTAGAATTAAAATTTTAAAGCCTCCTGTTAGGCCATCATCTACACGACATAGCCCTGAATTTTCCAATGCGTAGCTCTTTGCAAAAGAGAGATATTGGCAAGGAAAAGCTGTCTTGTACCATTGCATTTTTCTCCCAAACGAAGGACACTAGAAAGAAAATTTTAAAGCCTCCTGTTAGGCCATCATCTACACGACATAGCCCTGAATTTTCCAATGCGCAGCTCTTTGCAAAAGAGAGATATTGGCAAGGAAAAGCTGTCTTGTACCTTTGCATTTTTCTCCCAAACGAAGGTCACTAGAAAGAAAATTTTAAAGCCTCCTGTTAGGCCATCATCTACACGACATAGCCCTGAATTTTCCAATGCGCAGCTCTTTGCAAAAGAGAGATATTGGCAAGGAAAAGCTGTCTTGTACCTTTGCATTTTTCTCCCAAACGAAGGTCACTAGAAAGAAAATTTTAAAGCCTCCTGTTAGGCCATCATCTACACGACATAGCCCTGAATTTTCCAATGCGCAGCTCTTTGCAAAAGAGAGATATTGGCAAGGAAAAGCTGTCTTGTACCATTGCATTTTTCTCCCAAACGAAGGACACTAGAAATAAAATTTTAAAGCCTCCTGTTAGGCCATCATCTACACGATATAGCCCTGAATTTTCCAATGCGCAGCTCTTTGCAAAAGAGAGATATTGGCAAGGAAAAGCTGTCTTGTACCTTTGCATTTTTCTCCCAAACGAAGGACACTAGAATTAAAATTTTAAAGCCTCCTGTTAGGCCATCATCTACACGACATAGCCCTGAATTTTCCAATGCGTAGCTCTTTGCAAAAGAGAGATATTGGCAAGGAAAAGCTGTCTTGTACCATTGCATTTTTCTCCCAAACGAAGGACACTAGAAAGAAAATTTTAAAGCCTCCTGTTAGGCCATCATCTACACGACATAGCCCTGAATTTTCCAATGCGCAGCTCTTTGCAAAAGAGAGATATTGACAAGGAAAAGCTGTCTTGTACCTTTGCATTTTTCTCCCAAACGAAGGACACTAGAAAGAAAATTTTAAAGCCTCCTGTTAGGCCATCATCTACACGAAATAGCCCTGAATTTTCCAATGCGCAGCTCTTTGCAAAAGAGAGATATTGGCAAGGAAAAGCTGTCTTGTACCATTGCATTTTTCTCCCAAACGAAGAACACTAGAAAGAAAATTTTAAAGCCTCCTGTTAGGCCATCATCTACACGACATAGCCCTGCATTTTCCAATGCGCAGCTCTTTGCAAAAGAGAGATATTGGCAAGGAAAAGCTGTCTTGTACCTTTGCATTTTTCTCCCAAACGAAGGTCACTAGAAAGAAAATTTTAAAGCCTCCTGTTAGGCCATCATCTACACGATATAGCCCTGAATTTTCCAATGCGCAGCTCTTTGCAAAAGAGAGATATTGGCAAGGAAAAGCTGTCTTGTACCTTTGCATTTTTCTCCCAAACGAAGGACACTAGAATTAAAATTTTAAAGCCTCCTGTTAGGCCATCATCTACACGACATAGCCCTGAATTTTCCAATGCGTAGCTCTTTGCAAAAGAGAGATATTGGCAAGGAAAAGCTGTCTTGTACCATTGCATTTTTCTCCCAAACGAAGGACACTAGAATTAAAATTTTAAAGCCTCCTGTTAGGCCATCATCTACACGACATAGCCCTGAATTTTCCAATGCGTAGCTCTTTGCAAAAGAGAGATATTGGCAAGGAAAAGCTGTCTTGTACCATTGCATTTTTCTCCCAAACGAAGGACACTAGAAAGAAAATTTTAAAGCCTCCTGTTAGGCCATCATCTACACGACATAGCCCTGAATTTTCCAATGCGTAGCTCTTTGCAAAAGAGAGATATTGGCAAGGAAAAGCTGTCTTGTACCATTGCATTTTTCTCCCAAACGAAAGACACTAGAAAGAAAATTTTAAAGCCTCCTGTTAGGCCATCATCTACACGACATAGCCCTGAATTTTCCAATGCGCAGCTCTTTGCAAAAGAGAGATATTGGCAAGGAAAAGCTGTCTTGTACCTTTGCATTTTTCTCCCAAACGAAGGTCACTAGAAAGACAATTTTAAAGCCTCCTGTTAGGCCATCATCTACACGACATATTCCTGAATTTTCCAATGCGCAGCTCTTTGCAAAAGAGAGATATTGGCAAGAAAGCTGTCTTGTACCTTTGCATTTTTCTCCCAAACGAAGGTCACTAGAAAGACAATTTTAAAGCCTCCTGTTAGGCCATCATCTACACGACATAGCCCTGAATTTTCCAATACGCAGCTCTTTGCAAAAGAGAGATATTGGCAAGGAAAAGCTGTCTTGTACCTTTGCATTTTTCTCCCAAACGAAGGTCACTAGAAAGAAAATTTTAAAGCCTCCTGTTAGGCCATCATCTACACGACATAGCCCTGAATTTTCCAATGCGCAGCTCTTTGCAAAAGAGAGATATTGGCAAGGAAAAGCTGTCTTGTACCTTTGCATTTTTCTCCCACACGAAGGTCACTAGAAAGAAAATTTTAAAGCCTCCTGTTAGGCCATCATCTACACGACATAGCCCTGAATTTTCCAATGCGTAGCTCTTTGCAAAAGAGAGATATTGGCAAGGAAAAGCTGTCTTGTACCTTTGCATTTTTCTCCCAAACGAAGGACACTAGAAAGAAAATTTTAAAGCCTCCTGTTAGGCTATCATCTACACGAAATAGCCCTGAATTTTCCAATGCGCAGCTCTTTGCAAAAGAGAGATATTGGCAAGGAAAAGCTGTCTTGTACCATTGCATTTTTCTCCCAAACGAAGGACACTAGAAAGAAAATTTTAAAGCCTCCTGTTAGGCCATCATCTACACGACATAGCCCTGAATTTTCCAATGCGCAGCTCTTTGCAAAAGAGAGATATTGGCAAGGAAAAGCTGTCTTGTACCTTTGCATTTTTCTCCCAAACGAAGGTCACTAGAAAGAAAATTTTAAAGCCTCCTGTTAAGGCCATCATCTACACGAAATAGCCCTGAATTTTCCAATGCGCAGCTCTTTGCAAAAGAGAGATATTGGCAAGGAAAAGCTGTCTTGTACCTTTGCATTTTTCTCCCAAACGAAGGTCACTAGAAAGAAAATTTTAAAGCCTCCTGTTAGGCCATCATCTACACGACATAGCCCTGAATTTTCCAATGCGCAGCTCTTTGCAAAAGAGAGATATTGGCAAGGAAAAGCTGTCTTGTACCTTTGCATTTTTCTCCCAAACGAAGGTCACTAAAAAGAAAATTTTAAAGCCTCCTGTTAGGCCATCATCTACACGACATAGCCCTGAATTTTCCAATGCGCAGCTCTTTGCAAAAGAGAGATATTGGCAAGGAAAAGCTGTCTTGTACCTTTGCATTTTTCTCCCAAACGAAGGTCACTAGAAAGAAAATTTTAAAACCTCCTGTTAGGCCATCATCTACACGACATAGCCCTGAATTTTCCAATGCGTAGCTCTTTGCAAAAGAGAGATATTGGCAAGGAAAAGCTGTCTTGTACCATTGCATTTTTCTCCCAAACGAAGGACACTAGAAAGAAAATTTTAAAGCCTCCTGTTAGGCCATCATCTACACGACATAGCCCTGCATTTACCAATGCGCAGCTCTTTGCAAAAGAGAGATATTGGCAAGGAAAAGCTGTCTTGTACCTTTCGCATTTTTCTCCCAAACGAAGGACACTAGAAAGAAAATTTTAAAGCCTCCTGTTAGGCCATCATCTACACGACATAGCCCTGAATTTTCCAATGCGCAGCTCTTTGCAAGAGAGAGATATTGGCAAGGAAAAGCTGTCTTGTACCATTGCATTTTTCTCCCAAACGAAGGACACTAGAAAGAAAATTTTAAAGCCTCCTGTTAGGCCATCATCTACACGACATAGCCCTGAATTTTCCAATGCGTAGCTCTTTGCAAAAGAGAGATATTGGCAAGGAAAAGCTGTCTTGTACCATTGCATTTTTCTCCCAAACGAAGGACACTAGAAAGAAAATTTTAAAGCCTCCTGTTAGGCCATCATCTACACGATATAGCCCTGAATTTTCCAATGCGCAGCTCTTTGCAAAAGAGAGATATTGGCAAGGAAAAGCTGTCTTGTACCTTTGCATTTTTCTCCCAAACGAAGGACACTAGAATTAAAATTTTAAAGCCTCCTGTTAGGCCATCATCTACACGACATAGCCCTGAATTTTCCAATGCGTAGCTCTTTGCAAAAGAGAGATATTGGCAAGGAAAAGCTGTCTTGTACCATTGCATTTTTCTCCCAAACGAAGGACACTAGAAAGAAAATTTTAAAGCCTCCTGTTAGGCCATCATCTACACGACATAGCCCTGAATTTTCCAATGCGCAGCTCTTTGCAAAAGAGAGATATTGGCAAGGAAAAGCTGTCTTGTACCATTGCATTTTTCTTCCAAACGAAGAACACTAGAAAGAAAATTTTAAAGCCTCCTGTTAGGCCATCATCTACACGACATAGCCCTGCATTTTCCAATGCGCAGCTCTTTGCAAAAGAGAGATATTGGCAAGGAAAAGCTGTCTTGTACCATTGCATTTTTCTCCCAAACGAAGGTCACTAGAAAGAAAATTTTAAAGCCTCCTGTTAGGCCATCATCTACACGACATAGCCCTGAATTTTCCAATGCGTAGCTCTTTGCAAAAGAGAGATATTGGCAAGGAAAAGCTGTCTTGTACCATTGCATTTTTCTCCCAAACGAAGGACACTAGAAAGAAAATTTTAAAGCCTCCTGTTAGGCCATCGTCTACACGACATAGCCCTGAATTTTCCAAAGCGCAGCTCTTTGCAAAAGAGAGATATTGGCAAGGAAAAGCTGTCTTGTACCTTTGCATTTTTCTCCCAAACGAAGGTCACTAGAAAGAAAATTTTAAAGCCTCCTGTTAGGCCATCATCTACATGACATAGCCCTGAATTTTCCAATGCGTAGCTCTTTGCAAAAGAGAAATATTGGCAAGGAAAAGCTGTCTTGTACCATTGCATTTTTCTCCCAAACGAAGGACACTAGAAAGAAAATTTTAAAGCCTCCTGTTAGGCCATCATCTACACGACATAGCCCTGAATTTTCCAATGCGTAGCTCTTTGTAAAAGAGAGATATTGGCAAGGAAAAGCTATCTTGTACCTTTGCATTTTTCTCCCAAACGAAGTACACTAGAATTAAAATTTTAAAGCCTCCTGTTAGGCCATCATCTACACGACATAGCCCTGAATTTTCCAATGCGTAGCTCTTTGCAAAAGAGAGATATTGGCAAGGAAAAGCTGTCTGGTACCTTTGCATTTTTCTCCCAAACTAAGGACACTAGAAAGAAAATTTTAAAGCCTCCTGTTAGGCCATCATCTACACGAAATAGCCCTGAATTTTCCAATGCGCAGCTCTTTGCAAAAGAGAGATATTGGCAAGGAAAAGCTGTCTTGTACCATTGCATTTTTCTCCCAAACGAAGGACACTAGAAAGAAAATTTTAAAGCCTCCTGTTAGGCCATCGTCTACACGACATAGCCCTGAATTTTCCAAAGCGCAGCTCTTTGCAAAAGAGAGATATTGGCAAGGAAAAGCTGTCTTGTACCTTTGCATTTTTCTCCCAAACGAAGGACACTAGAAAGAAAATTTTAAAGCCTCCTGTTAGGCCATCATCTACACGACATAGCCCTGAATTTTCCAATGCGCAGCTCTTTGCAAAAGAGAGATATTGGCAAGGAAAAGCTGTCTTGTACCTTTGCATTTTTCTCCCAAAAGAAGGACACTAGAAAGAAAATTTTATAGCCTCCTGTTAGGCCATCATCTACACGAAATAGCCCTGAATTTTCCAAAGCGCAGCTCTTTGCAAAAGAGAGATATTGGCAAGGAAAAGCTGTCTTGTACCATTGCATTTTTCTCCCAAACGAAGGACACTAGAAAGAAAATTTTAAAGCCTCCTGTTAGGCCATCATCTACACGACATAGCCCTGAATTTTCCAATGCGCAGCTCTTTGCAAAAGAGAGATATTGGCAAGGAAAAGCTGTCTTGTACCTTTGCATTTTTCTCCCAAACGAAGGTCACTAGAAAGAAAATTTTAAAGCCTCCTGTTAGGCCATCATCTACACGACATAGCCCTGAATTTTCCAATGCGTAGCTCTTTGCAAAAGAGAGATATTGGCAAGGAAAAGCTGTCTTGTACCATTGCATTTTTCTCCCAAACGAAGGACACTAGAAAGAAAATTTTAAAGCCTCCTGTTAGGCCATCATCTACACGACATAGCCCTGAATTTTCCAATGCGCAGCTCTTTGCAAAAGAGAGATATTGGCAAGGAAAAGCTATCTTGTACCTTTGCATTTTTCTCCCAAACGAAGGACACTAGAATTAAAATTTTAAAGCCTCCTGTTAGGCCATCATCTACACGACATAGCCCTGAATTTTCCAATGCGTAGCTCTTTGCAAAAGAGAGATATTGGCAAGGAAAAGCTGTCTTGTACCTTTGCATTTTTCTCCCAAACGAAGGACACTAGAATTAAAATTTTAAAGCCTCCTGTTAGGCCATCATCTACACGACATAGCCCTGAATTTTCCAATGCGCAGCTCTTTGCAAAAGAGAGATATTGGCAAGGAAAAGCTGTCTTGTACCATTGCATTTTTCTCCCAAACGAAGGTCACTAGAAAGAAAATTTTAAAGCCTCCTGTTAGGCCATCATCTACACGACATAGCCCTGAATTTTCCAATGCGTAGCTCTTTGCAAAAGAGAGATATTGGCAAGGAAAAGCTGTCTTGTACCATTGCATTTTTCTCCCAAACGAAGGACACTAGAAAGAAAATTTTAAAGCCTCCTGTTAGGCCATCATCTACACGACATAGCCCTGAATTTTCCAATGCGCAGCTCTTTGCAAAAGAGAGATATTGGCAAGGAAAAGCTGTCTTGTACCTTTGCATTTTTCTCCCAAACGAAGGACACTAGAATTAAAATTTTAAAGCCTCCTGTTAGGCCATCCTCTACACGACATAGCCCTGAATTTTCCAATGCGTAGCTCTTTGCAAAAGAGAGATATTGGCAAGGAAAAGCTGTCTTGTACCTTTGCATTTTTCTCCCAAACGAAGGACACTAGAATTAAAATTTTAAAGCCTCCTGTTAGGCCATCATCTACACGACATAGCCCTGAATTTTCCAATGCGCAGCTCTTTGCAAAAGAGAGATATTGGCAAGGAAAAGCTGTCTTGTACCATTGCATTTTTCTCCCAAACGAAGGTCACTAGAAAGAAAATTTTTAAAGCCTCCTGTTAGGCCATCATCTACACGACATAGCCCTGAATTTTCCAATGCGCAGCTCTTTGCAAAAGAGAGATATTGGCAAGGAAAAGCTGTCTAGTACCTTTGCATTTTTCTCCCAAACGAAGGACACTAGAATTAAAATTTTAAAGCCTTCTGTTAGGCCATCATCTACACGAAATAGCCCTGAATTTTCCAATGCGCAGCTCTTTGCAAAAGAGAGATATTGGCAAGGAAAAGCTGTCTTGTACCATTGCATTTTTCTCCCAAACGAAGGACACTAGAAAGAAAATTTTAAAGCCTCCTGTTAGGCCATCATCTACACGACATAGCCCTGAATTTTCCAATGCGCAGCTCTTTGCAAAAGAGAGATATTGGCAAGGAAAAGCTGTCTAGTACCTTTGCATTTTTCTCCCAAACGAAGGTCACTAGAAAGAAAATTTTAAAGCCTCCTGTTAGGCCATCATCTACATGACATAGCCCTGAATTTTCCAATGCGTAGCTCTTTGCAAAAGAGAAATATTGGCAAGGAAAAGCTGTCTTGTACCTTTGCATTTTTCTCCCAAACGAAGGACACTAGAATTAAAATTTTAAAGCCTCCTGTTAGGCCATCATCTACATGACATAGCCCTGAATTTTCCAATGCGTAGCTCTTTGCAAAAGAGAGATATTGGCAAGGAAAAGCTGTCTTGTACCTTTGCATTTTTCTCCCAAACGAAGGACACTAGAAAGAAAATTTTAAAGCCTCCTGTTAGGCCATCATCTACACGAAATAGCCCTGAATTTTCCAATGCGCAACTCTTTGCAAAAGAGAGATATTGGCATGGAAAAGCTTTCTTGTACCTTTGCATTTTTCTCCCAAACGAAGGTCACTAGAAAGAAAATTTTAAAGCCTCCTGTTAGGCCATCATCTACATGACATAGCCCTGAATTTTCCAATGCGTAGCTCTTTGCAAAAGAGAGATATTGGCAAGGAAAAGCTGTCTTGTACCTTTGCATTTTTCTCCCAAACGAAGGACACTAGAAAGAAAATTTTAAAGCCTCCTGTTAGGCCATCATCTACACGAAATAGCCCTGAATTTTCCAATGCGCAGCTCTTTGCAAAAGAGAGATATTGGCAAGGAAAAGCTGTCTTGTACCATTGCATTTTTCTCCCAAACGAAGGACACTAGAAAGAAAATTTTAAAGCCTCCTGTTAGGCCATCATCTACACGACATAGCCCTGAATTTTCCAATGCGCAGCTCTTTGCAAAAGAGAGATATTGGCAAGGAAAAGCTGTCTTGTACCTTTGCATTTTTCTCCCAAACGAAGGACACTAGAATTAAAATTTTAAAGCCTCCTGTTATGCCATCATCTACACGACATAGCCCTGAGTTTTCCAATGCGCAGCTATTTGCAAAAGAGAGATATTGGCAAGGAAAAGCTGTCAGGTACCTTTGCATTTTTCTCCCAAACGAAGGTCACTAGAAAGAAAATTTTAAAGCCTACTGTTAGGCCATCATCTACACGACATAGTCCTGAATTTTCCAATGCGTAGCTCTTTACAAAAGAGAGATATTGGCAAGGAAAAGCTGTCTAGTACCTTTGCATTTTTCTCCCAAACGAAGGACACTAGAAAGAAAATTTTAAAGCCTCCTGTTAGGCCATCATCTACACGACATAGCCCTGAATTTTCCAATGCGCAGCTCTTTGCAAAAGAGAGATATTGGCAAGGAAAAGCTTTCTTGTACCATTGCATTTTTCTCCCAAACGAAGGACACTAGAAAGAAAATTTTAAAGCCTCCTGTTAGGCCATCATCTACACGACATAGCCCTGAATTTTCCACTGCGCAGCTCTTTGCAAAAGAGAGATATTGGCAAGGAAAAGCTGTCTTGTACCTTTGCATTTTTCTCCCAAACGAAGGTCACTAGAAAGAAAATTTTAAAGCCTCCTGTTAGGCCATCATCTACACGACATAGCCCTGAATTTTCCAATGCGTAGCTCTTTGCAAAAGAGAGATATTGGCAAGGAAAAGCTGTCTTGTACCTTTGAATTTTTCTCCCAAACGAAGGACACTAGAATTAAAATTTTAAAGCCTCCTGTTATGCCATCATCTACACGACATAGCCCTGAATTTTCCAATGCGCAGCTCTTTGCAAAAGAGAGATATTGGCAAGGAAAAGCTGTCAGGTACCTTTGCATTTTTCTCCCAAACGAAGGTCACTAGAAAGAAAATTTTAAAGCCTCCTGTTAGGCCATCATCTACACGACATAGTCCTGAATTTTCCAATGCGTAGCTCTTTACAAAAGAGAGATATTGGCAAGGAAAAGCTGTCTTGTACCTTTGCATTTTTCTCCCAAACGAAGGACACTAGAAAGAAAATTTTAAAGCCTCCTGTTAGGCCATCGTCTACACGACATAGCCCTGAATTTTCCAATGCGCAGCTCTTTGCAAAAGAGAGATATTGGCAAGGAAAAGCTTTCTTGTACCATTGCATTTTTCTCCCAAACGAAGGACACTAGAAAGAAAATTTTAAAGCCTCCTGTTAGGCCATCATCTACACGACATAGCCCTGAATTTTCCAATGCGCAGCTCTTTGCAAAAGAGAGATATTGGCAAGGAAAAGCTGTCTTGTACCTTTGCATTTTTCTCCCAAACGAAGGTCACTAGAAAGAAAATGTTAAAGCCTCCTGTTAGGCCATCATCTACACGACATAGCCCTGAATTTTCCAATGCGTAGCTCTTTGCAAAAGAGAGATATTGGCAAGGAAAAGCTGTCTTGTACCATTGCATTTTTCTCCCAAACGAAGGACACTAGAAAGAAAATTTTAAAGCCTCCTGTTAGGCCATCATCTACACGACATAGCCCTGAATTTTCCAATGCGTAGCTCTTTGCAAAAGAGAGATATTGGCAATGAAAAGCTGTCTTGTACCATTGCATTTTTCTCCCAAACGAAGGACACTAGAAAGAAAATTTTAAAGCCTCCTGTTAGGCCATCATCTACACGACATAGCCCTGAATTTTCCAATGCGTAGCTCTTTGTAAAAGAGAGATATTGGCAAGGAAAAGCTGTCTTGTACCTTTGCATTTTTCTCCCAAACGAAGGTCACTAGAAAGAAAATTTTAAAGCCTCCTGTTAGGCCATCATCTACACGACATAGCCCTGAATTTTCCAATGCGCAGCTCTTTGCAAAAGAGAGATATTGGCAAGGAAAAGCTGTCTTGTACCTTTGCATTTTTCTCCCAAACGAAGGTCACTAGAAAGAAAATTTTAAAGCCTCCTGTTAGGCCATCATCTACACGACATAGCCCTGAATTTTCCAATGCGTAGCTCTTTGCAAAAGAGAGATATTGGCAAGGAAAAGCTGTCTTGTACCATTGCATTTTTCTCCCAAACGAAGGACACTAGAAAGAAAATTTTAAAGCCTCCTGTTAGGCCATCATCTTCACGACATAGCCCTGAATTTTCCAATGCGCAGCTCTTTGCAAAAGAGAGATATTGGCAAGTAAAAGCTGTCTTGTACCTTTGCATTTTTCTCCCAAACGAAGGTCACTAGAAAGAACATTTTAAAGCCTCCTGTTAGGCCATCATCTACACGATATAGCCCTGAATTTTCCAATGCGCAGCTCTTTGCAAAAGAGAGATATTGGCAAGGAAAAGCTGTCTTGTACCTTTGAATTTTTCTCCCAAACGAAGGTCACTAGAAAGAAAATTTTAAAGCCTCCTGTTAGGCCATCATCTACACGACATAGCCCTGAATTTTCCAATGCGTAGCTCTTTGCAAAAGAGAGATATTGGCAAGGAAAAGCTGTCTTGTACCTTTGCATTTTTCTCCCAAACGAAGGACACTAGAAAGAAAATTTTAAAGCCTCCTGTTAGGCCATCATCTACACGAAATAGCCCTGAATTTTCCAATGCGCAGCTCTTTGCAAAAGAGAGATATTGGCAAGGAAAAGCTGTCTTGTACCATTGCATTTTTCTCCCAAACGAAGGACACTAGAAAGAAAATTTTAAAGCCTCCTGTTAGGCCATCATCTACACGACATAGACCTGAATTTTCCAATGCGCAGCTCTTTGCAAAAGAGAGATATTGGCAAGGAAAAGCTGTCTTGTACCTTTGCATTTTTCTCCCAAACGAAGGACACTAGAATTAAAATTTTAAAGCCTCCTGTTATGCCATCATCTACACGACATAGCCCTGAATTTTCCAATGCGCAGCTCTTTGCAAAAGAGAGATATTGGCAAGGAAAAGCTGTCTTGTACCTTTGCATTTTTCTCCCAAACGAAGGTCACTAGAAAGAAAATGTTAAAGCCTCCCGTTAGGCCATCATCTACACGACATAGCCCTGAATTTTCCAATGCGCAGCTCTTTGCAAAAGAGAGATATTGGCAAGGTAAAGCTGTCTTGTACCATTGCATTTTTCTCCCAAACGAAGGACACTAGAAAGAAAATTTTAAAGCCTCCTGTTAGACCATCATCTACACGGCAAAGCCATGAATTTTCCAATGCGCAGCTCTTTGCAAAAGAGAGATATTGGCAAGGAAAAGCTGTCTTGTACCTTTGCATTTTTCTCCCAAACGAAGGACACTAGAATTAAAATTTTAAAGCCTCCTGTTAGGCCATCATCTACACGATATAGCCCTGAATTTTCCAATGCGCTGCTCTTTGCAAAAGAGAGATATTGGCAAGGAAAAGCTGTCTTGTACCTTTGCATTTTTCTCCCAAACGAAGGTCATTAGAATGAAAATTTTAAAGCCTCCTGTTAAGCCATCATCTACACGACATAGCCCTGAATTTTCCAATGCGTAGCTCTTTGCAAAAGAGAGATATTGGCAAGGAAAAGCTGTCTTGTACCTTTGCATTTTTCTCCCAAACGAAGGACACTAGAAAGAAAATTTTAAAGCCTCCTGTTAGGCCATCATCTACACGACATAGCCCTGAATTTTCCAATGCGCAGGTCTTTGCAAAAGAGAGATATTGGCAAGGAAAAGCTGTCTAGTACTTTTGCATTTTTCTCCCAAACGAAGGTCACTAGAAAGAAAATTTTAAAGCCTCCTGTTAGGCCATCATCTACATGACATAGCCCTGAATTTTCCAATGCGTAGCTCTTTGCAAAAGAGAAATATTGGCAAGGAAAAGCTGTCTTGTACCATTGCATTTTTCTCCCAAACGAAGGACACTAGAAAGAAAATTTTAAAGCCTCCTGTTAGGCCATCATCTACACGACATAGCCCTGAATTTTCCAATGCGTAGCTCTTTGTAAAAGAGAGATATTGGCAAGGAAAAGCTATCTTGTACCTTTGCATTTTTCTCCCAAACGAAGGACACTAGAATTAAAATTTTAAAGCCTCCTGTTAGGCCATCATCTACATGACATAGCCCTGAATTTTCCAATGCGTAGCTCTTTGCAAAAGAGAGATATTGGCAAGGAAAAGCTGTCTTGTACCTTTGCATTTTTCTCCCAAACGAAGGACACTAGAAAGAACATTTTAAAGCCTCCTGTTAGGCCATCATCTACACGAAATAGCCCTGAATTTTCCAATGCGCAACTCTTTGCAAAAGAGAGATATTGGCATGGAAAAGCTTTCTTGTACCTTTGCATTTTTCTCCCAAACGAAGGTCACTAGAAAGAAAATTTTAAAGCCTCCTGTTAGGCCATCATCTACATGACATAGCCCTGAATTTTCCAATGCGTAGCTCTTTGCAAAAGAGAGATATTGGCAAGGAAAAGCTGTCTTGTACCTTTGCATTTTTCTCCCAAACGAAGGACACTAGAAAGAAAATTTTAAAGCCTCCTGTTAGGCCATCATCTACACGAAATAGCCCTGAATTTTCCAATGCGCAGCTCTTTGCAAAAGAGAGATATTGGCAAGGAAAAGCTGTCTTGTACCATTGCATTTTTCTCCCAAACGAAGGACACTAGAAAGAAAATTTTAAAGCCTCCTGTTAGGCCATCATCTACACGACATAGCCCTGAATTTTCCAATGCGCAGCTCTTTGCAAAAGAGAGATATTGGCAAGGAAAAGCTGTCTTGTACCTTTGCATTTTTCTCCCAAACGAAGGACACTAGAATTAAAATTTTAAAGCCTCCTGTTATGCCATCATCTACACGACATAGCCCTGAGTTTTCCAATGCGCAGCTATTTGCAAAAGAGAGATATTGGCAAGGAAAAGCTGTCAGGTACCTTTGCATTTTTCTCCCAAACGAAGGTCACTAGAAAGAAAATTTTAAAGCCTACTGTTAGGCCATCATCTACACGACATAGTCCTGAATTTTCCAATGCGTAGCTCTTTACAAAAGAGAGATATTGGCAAGGAAAAGCTGTCTAGTACCTTTGCATTTTTCTCCCAAACGAAGGACACTAGAAAGAAAATTTTAAAGCCTCCTGTTAGGCCATCATCTACACGACATAGCCCTGAATTTTCCAATGCGCAGCTCTTTGCAAAAGAGAGATATTGGCAAGGAAAAGCTTTCTTGTACCATTGCATTTTTCTCCCAAACGAAGGACACTAGAAAGAAAATTTTAAAGCCTCCTGTTAGGCCATCATCTACACGACATAGCCCTGAATTTTCCAATGCGCAGCTCTTTGCAAAAGAGAGATATTGGCAAGGAAAAGCTGTCTTGTACCTTTGCATTTTTCTCCCAAACGAAGGTCACTAGAAAGAAAATTTTAAAGCCTCCTGTTATGTCATCATCTACACGACATAGCCCTGAATTTTCCAATGCGTAGCTCTTTGCAAAAGAGAGATATTGGCAAGGAAAAGCTGTCTTGTACCTTTGAATTTTTCTCCCAAACGAAGGACACTAGAATTAAAATTTTAAAGCCTCCTGTTATGCCATCATCTACACGACATAGCCCTGAATTTTCCAATGCGCAGCTCTTTGCAAAAGAGAGATATTGGCAAGGAAAAGCTGTCTTGTACCATTGCATTTTTCTCCCAAACGAAGGACACTAGAAAGAAAATTTTAAAGCCTCCTGTTAGGCCATCATCTACACGACATAGCCCTGAATTTTCCAATGCGCAGCTCTTTGCAAAAGAGAGATATTGGCAAGGAAAAGCTGTCTTGTACCTTTGCATTTTTCTCCCAAACGAAGGACACTAGAATTAAAATTTTAAAGCCTCCTGTTATGCCATCATCTACACGACATAGCCCTGAGTTTTCCAATGCGCAGCTATTTGCAAAAGAGAGATATTGGCAAGGAAAAGCTGTCTTGTACCATTGCATTTTTCTCCCAAACGAAGGTCACTAGAAAGAAAATTTTTAAAACCTCCTGTTAGGCCATCATCTACACGACATAGCCCTGAATTTTCCAATGCGCAGCTCTTTGCAAAAGAGAGATATTGGCAAGGAAAAGCTGTCTAGTACCTTTGCATTTTTCTCCCAAACGAAGGACACTAGAATTAAAATTTTAAAGCCTCCTGTTAGGCCATCATCTACACGAAATAGCCCTGAATTTTCCAATGCGCAGCTCTTTGCAAAAGAGAGATATTGGCAAGGAAAAGCTGTCTCGTACCATTGCATTTTTCTCCCAAACGAAGGACACTAGAAAGAAAATTTTAAAGCCTCCTGTTAGGCCATCATCTACACGACATAGCCCTGAATTTTCCAATGCGCAGCTCTTTGCAAAAGAGAGATATTGGCAAGGAAAAGCTGTCTAGTACCTTTGCATTTTTCTCCCAAACGAAGGTCACTAGAAAGAAAATTTTAAAGCCTCCTGTTAGGCCATCATCTACATGACATAGCCCTGAATTTTCCAATGCGTAGCTCTTTGCAAAAGAGAGATATTGGCAAGGAAAAGCTGTCTTGTACCTTTGCATTTTTCTCCCAAACGAAGGACACTAGAAAGAAAATTTTAAAGCCTCCTGTTAGGCCATCATCTACACGAAATAGCCCTGAATTTTCCAATGCGCAGCTCTTTGCAAAAGAGAGATATTGGCATGGAAAAGCTTTCTTGTACCTTTGCATTTTTCTCCCAAACGAAGGTCACTAGAAAGAAAATTTTAAAGCCTCCTGTTAGGTCATCATCTACATGACATAGCCCTGAATTTTCCAATGCGTAGCTCTTTGCAAAAGAGAGATATTGGCATGGAAAAGCTGTCTTGTACCTTTGCATTTTTCTCCCAAACGAAGGACACTAGAAAGAAAATTTTAAAGCCTCCTGTTAGGCCATCATCTACACGAAATAGCCCTGAATTTTCCAATGCGCAGCTCTTTGCAAAAGAGAGATATTGGCAAGGAAAAGCTGTCTTGTACCATTGCATTTTTCTCCCAAACGAAGGACACTAGAAAGAAAATTTTAAAGCCTCCTGTTAGGCCATCATCTACACGACATAGCCCTGAATTTTCCAATGCGCAGCTCTTTGCAAAAGAGAGATATTGGCAAGGAAAAGCTGTCTTGTACCTTTGCATTTTTCTCCCAAACGAAGGACACTAGAATTAAAATTTTAAAGCCTCCTGTTATGCCATCATCTACACGACATAGCCCTGAGTTTTCCAATGCGCAGCTATTTGCAAAAGAGAGATATTGGCAAGGAAAAGCTGTCAGGTACCTTTGCATTTTTCTCCCAAACGAAGGTCACTAGAAAGAAAATTTTAAAGCCTACTGTTAGGCCATCATCTACACGACATAGTCCTGAATTTTCCAATGCGTAGCTCTTTACAAAAGAGAGATATTGGCAAGGAAAAGCTGTCTAGTACCTTTGCATTTTTCTCCCAAACGAAGGACACTAGAAAGAAAATTTTAAAGCCTCCTGTTAGGCCATCATCTACACGACATAGCCCTGAATTTTCCAATGCGCAGCTCTTTGCAAAAGAGAGATATTGGCAAGGAAAAGCTTTCTTGTACCATTGCATTTTTCTCCCAAACGAAGGACACTAGAAAGAAAATTTTAAAGCCTCCTGTTAGGCCATCATCTACACGACATAGCCCTGAATTTTCCAATGCGCAGCTCTTTGCAAAAGAGAGATATTGGCAAGGAAAAGCTGTCTTGTACCTTTGAATTTTTCTCCCAAACGAAGGACACTAGAATTAAAATTTTAAAGCCTCCTGTTATGCCATCATCTACACGACATAGCCCTGAATTTTCCAATGCGCAGCTCTTTGCAAAAGAGAGATATTGGCAAGGAAAAGCTGTCAGGTACCTTTGCATTTTTCTCCCAAACGAAGGTCACTAGAAAGAAAATTTTAAAGCCTCCTGTTAGGCCATCATCTACACGACATAGTCCTGAATTTTCCAATGCGTAGCTCTTTACAAAAGAGAGATATTGGCAAGGAAAAGCTGTCTTGTACCTTTGCATTTTTCTCCCAAACGAAGGACACTAGAAAGAAAATTTTAAAGCCTCCTGTTAGGCCATCATCTACACGACATAGCCCTGAATTTTCCAATGCGCAGCTCTTTGCAAAAGAGAGATATTGGCAAGGAAAAGCTTTCTTGTACCATTGCATTTTTCTCCCAAACGAAGGACACTAGAAAGAAAATTTTAAAGCCTCCTGTTAGGCCATCATCTACACGACATAGCCCTGAATTTTCCAATGCGCAGCTCTTTGCAAAAGAGAGATATTGGCAAGGAAAAGCTGTCTTGTACCTTTGCATTTTTCTCCCAAACGAAGGTCACTAGAAAGAAAATGTTAAAGCCTCCTGTTAGGCCATCATCTACACGACATAGCCCTGAATTTTCCAATGCGTAGCTCTTTGCAAAAGAGAGATATTGGCAAGGAAAAGCTGTCTTGTACCATTGCATTTTTCTCCCAAACGAAGGACACTAGAAAGAAAATTTTAAAGCCTCCTGTTAGGCCATCATCTACACGACATAGCCCTGAATTTTCCAATGCGTAGCTCTTTGCAAAAGAGAGATATTGGCAAGGAAAAGCTGTCTTGTACCATTGCATTTTTCTCCCAAACGAAGGACACTAGAAAGAAAATTTTAAAGCCTCCTGTTAGGCCATCATCTACACGACATAGCCCTGAATTTTCCAATGCGCAGCTCTTTGCAAAAGAGAGATATTGGCAAGGAAAAGCTGTCTTGTACCTTTGCATTTTTCTCCCAAACGAAGGACACTAGAATTAAAATTTTAAAGCCTCCTGTTATGCCATCATCTACACGACATAGCCCTGAGTTTTCCAATGCGCAGCTATTTGCAAAAGAGAGATATTGGCAAGGAAAAGCTGTCAGGTACCTTTGCATTTTTCTCCCAAACGAAGGTCACTAGAAAGAAAATTTTAAAGCCTACTGTTAGGCCATCATCTACACGACATAGTCCTGAATTTTCCAATGCGTAGCTCTTTACAAAAGAGAGATATTGGCAAGGAAAAGCTGTCTAGTACCTTTGCATTTTTCTCCCAAACGAAGGACACTAGAAAGAAAATTTTAAAGCCTCCTGTTAGGCCATCATCTACACGACATAGCCCTGAATTTTCCAATGCGCAGCTCTTTGCAAAAGAGAGATATTGGCAAGGAAAAGCTTTCTTGTACCATTGCATTTTTCTCCCAAACGAAGGACACTAGAAAGAAAATTTTAAAGCCTCCTGTTAGGCCATCATCTACACGACATAGCCCTGAATTTTCCAATGCGCAGCTCTTTGCAAAAGAGAGATATTGGCAAGGAAAAGCTGTCTTGTACCTTTGAATTTTTCTCCCAAACGAAGGACACTAGAATTAAAATTTTAAAGCCTCCTGTTATGCCATCATCTACACGACATAGCCCTGAATTTTCCAATGCGCAGCTCTTTGCAAAAGAGAGATATTGGCAAGGAAAAGCTGTCAGGTACCTTTGCATTTTTCTCCCAAACGAAGGTCACTAGAAAGAAAATTTTAAAGCCTCCTGTTAGGCCATCATCTACACGACATAGTCCTGAATTTTCCAATGCGTAGCTCTTTACAAAAGAGAGATATTGGCAAGGAAAAGCTGTCTTGTACCTTTGCATTTTTCTCCCAAACGAAGGACACTAGAAAGAAAATTTTAAAGCCTCCTGTTAGGCCATCATCTACACGACATAGCCCTGAATTTTCCAATGCGCAGCTCTTTGCAAAAGAGAGATATTGGCAAGGAAAAGCTTTCTTGTACCATTGCATTTTTCTCCCAAACGAAGGACACTAGAAAGAAAATTTTAAAGCCTCCTGTTAGGCCATCATCTACACGACATAGCCCTGAATTTTCCAATGCGCAGCTCTTTGCAAAAGAGAGATATTGGCAAGGAAAAGCTGTCTTGTACCTTTGCATTTTTCTCCCAAACGAAGGTCACTAGAAAGAAAATGTTAAAGCCTCCTGTTAGGCCATCATCTACACGACATAGCCCTGAATTTTCCAATGCGTAGCTCTTTGCAAAAGAGAGATATTGGCAAGGAAAAGCTGTCTTGTACCATTGCATTTTTCTCCCAAACGAAGGACACTAGAAAGAAAATTTTAAAGCCTCCTGTTAGGCCATCATCTACACGACATAGCCCTGAATTTTCCAATGCGTAGCTCTTTGCAAAAGAGAGATATTGGCAATGAAAAGCTGTCTTGTACCATTGCATTTTTCTCCCAAACGAAGGACACTAGAAAGAAAATTTTAAAGCCTCCTGTTAGGCCATCATCTACACGACATAGCCCTGAATTTTCCAATGCGTAGCTCTTTGTAAAAGAGAGATATTGGCAAGGAAAAGCTGTCTTGTACCTTTGCATTTTTCTCCCAAACGAAGGTCACTAGAAAGAAAATTTTAAAGCCTCCTGTTAGGCCATCATCTACACGACATAGCCCTGAATTTTCCAATGCGCAGCTCTTTGCAAAAGAGAGATATTGGCAAGGAAAAGCTGTCTTGTACCTTTGCATTTTTCTCCCAAACGAAGGTCACTAGAAAGAAAATTTTAAAGCCTCCTGTTAGGCCATCATCTACACGACATAGCCCTGAATTTTCCAATGCGTAGCTCTTTGCAAAAGAGAGATATTGGCAAGGAAAAGCTGTCTTGTACCATTGCATTTTTCTCCCAAACGAAGGACACTAGAAAGAAAATTTTAAAGCCTCCTGTTAGGCCATCATCTTCACGACATAGCCCTGAATTTTCCAATGCGCAGCTCTTTGCAAAAGAGAGATATTGGCAAGTAAAAGCTGTCTTGTACCTTTGCATTTTTCTCCCAAACGAAGGTCACTAGAAAGAACATTTTAAAGCCTCCTGTTAGGCCATCATCTACACGATATAGCCCTGAATTTTCCAATGCGCAGCTCTTTGCAAAAGAGAGATATTGGCAAGGAAAAGCTGTCTTGTACCTTTGAATTTTTCTCCCAAACGAAGGTCACTAGAAAGAAAATTTTAAAGCCTCCTGTTAGGCCATCATCTACACGACATAGCCCTGAATTTTCCAATGCGTAGCTCTTTGCAAAAGAGAGATATTGGCAAGGAAAAGCTGTCTTGTACCTTTGCATTTTTCTCCCAAACGAAGGACACTAGAAAGAAAATTTTAAAGCCTCCTGTTAGGCCATCATCTACACGAAATAGCCCTGAATTTTCCAATGCGCAGCTCTTTGCAAAAGAGAGATATTGGCAAGGAAAAGCTGTCTTGTACCATTGCATTTTTCTCCCAAACGAAGGACACTAGAAAGAAAATTTTAAAGCCTCCTGTTAGGCCATCATCTACACGACATAGACCTGAATTTTCCAATGCGCAGCTCTTTGCAAAAGAGAGATATTGGCAAGGAAAAGCTGTCTTGTACCTTTGCATTTTTCTCCCAAACGAAGGACACTAGAATTAAAATTTTAAAGCCTCCTGTTATGCCATCATCTACACGACATAGCCCTGAATTTTCCAATGCGCAGCTCTTTGCAAAAGAGAGATATTGGCAAGGAAAAGCTGTCTTGTACCTTTGCATTTTTCTCCCAAACGAAGGTCACTAGAAAGAAAATGTTAAAGCCTCCCGTTAGGCCATCATCTACACGACATAGCCCTGAATTTTCCAATGCGCAGCTCTTTGCAAAAGAGAGATATTGGCAAGGTAAAGCTGTCTTGTACCATTGCATTTTTCTCCCAAACGAAGGAC
Organism: Pseudophryne corroboree; assembly: GCF_028390025.1. Taxonomy (NCBI): domain Eukaryota; kingdom Metazoa; phylum Chordata; class Amphibia; order Anura; family Myobatrachidae; genus Pseudophryne; species Pseudophryne corroboree. The sequence goes on from NW_026970528.1 coordinate 170,392, forward strand.
ACTAGAAAGAAAATTTTAAAGCCTCCTGTTAGACCATCATCTACACGGCAAAGCCATGAATTTTCCAATGCGCAGCTCTTTGCAAAAGAGAGATATTGGCAAGGAAAAGCTGTCTTGTACCTTTGCATTTTTCTCCCAAACGAAGGACACTAGAATTAAAATTTTAAAGCCTCCTGTTAGGCCATCATCTACACGATATAGCCCTGAATTTTCCAATGCGCTGCTCTTTGCAAAAGAGAGATATTGGCAAGGAAAAGCTGTCTTGTACCTTTGCATTTTTCTCCCAAACGAAGGTCATTAGAATGAAAATTTTAAAGCCTCCTGTTAAGCCATCATCTACACGACATAGCCCTGAATTTTCCAATGCGCAGCTCTTTGCAAAAGAGAGATATTGGCAAGGAAAAGCTGTCAGGTACCTTTGCATTTTTCTCCCAAACGAAGGTCACTAGAAAGAAAATTTTAAAGCCTCCTGTTAGGCCATCATCTACACGACATAGCCCTGAATTTTCCAATGCGCAGCTCTTTGCAAAAGAGAGATATTGGCAAGGAAAAGCTGTCTTGTACCTTTGCATTTTTCTCCCAAACGAAGGTCACTAGAAAGAAAATGTTAAAGCCTCCTGTTAGGCCATCATCTACACGACATAGCCCTGAATTTTCCAATGCGTAGCTCTTTGCAAAAGAGAGATATTGGCAAGGAAAAGCTGTCTTGTACCATTGCATTTTTCTCCCAAACGAAGGACACTAGAAAGAAAATTTTAAAGCCTCCTGTTAGGCCATCATCTACACGACATAGCCCTGAATTTTCCAATGCGTAGCTCTTTGCAAAAGAGAGATATTGGCAATGAAAAGCTGTCTTGTACCATTGCATTTTTCTCCCAAACGAAGGACACTAGAAAGAAAATTTTAAAGCCTCCTGTTAGGCCATCATCTACACGACATAGCCCTGAATTTTCCAATGCGTAGCTCTTTGTAAAAGAGAGATATTGGCAAGGAAAAGCTGTCTTGTACCTTTGCATTTTTCTCCCAAACGAAGGTCACTAGAAAGAAAATTTTAAAGCCTCCTGTTAGGCCATCATCTACACGACATAGCCCTGAATTTTCCAATGCGCAGCTCTTTGCAAAAGAGAGATATTGGCAAGGAAAAGCTGTCTTGTACCTTTGCATTTTTCTCCCAAACGAAGGTCACTAGAAAGAAAATTTTAAAGCCTCCTGTTAGGCCATCATCTACACGACATAGCCCTGAATTTTCCAATGCGTAGCTCTTTGCAAAAGAGAGATATTGGCAAGGAAAAGCTTTCTTGTACCATTGCATTTTTCTCCCAAACGAAGGACACTAGAAAGAAAATTTTAAAGCCTCCTGTTAGGCCATCATCTTCACGACATAGCCCTGAATTTTCCAATGCGCAGCTCTTTGCAAAAGAGAGATATTGGCAAGTAAAAGCTGTCTTGTACCTTTGCATTTTTCTCCCAAACGAAGGTCACTAGAAAGAACATTTTAAAGCCTCCTGTTAGGCCATCATCTACACGATATAGCCCTGAATTTTCCAATGCGCAGCTCTTTGCAAAAGAGAGATATTGGCAAGGAAAAGCTGTCTTGTACCTTTGAATTTTTCTCCCAAACGAAGGTCACTAGAAAGAAAATTTTAAAGCCTCCTGTTAGGCCATCATCTACACGACATAGCCCTGAATTTTCCAATGCGCAGCTCTTTGCAAAAGAGAGATATTGGCAATGAAAAGCTGTCTTGTACCTTTGCATTTTTCTCCCAAACGAAGGTCACTAGAAAGAAAATTTTAAAGCCTCCTGTTAGGCCATCATCTACACGACATAGCCCTGAATTTTCCAATGCGTAGCTCTTTGCAAAAGAGAGATATTGGCAAGGAAAAGCTGTCTTGTACCATTGCATTTTTCTCCCAAACGAAGGACACTAGAAAGAAAATTTTAAAGCCTCCTGTTAGGCCATCATCTTCACGACATAGCCCTGAATTTTCCAATGCGCAGCTCTTTGCAAAAGAGAGATATTGGCAAGTAAAAGCTGTCTTGTACCTTTGCATTTTTCTCCCAAACGAAGGTCACTAGAAAGAACATTTTAAAGCCTCCTGTTAGGCCATCATCTACACGATATAGCCCTGAATTTTCCAATGCGCAGCTCTTTGCAAAAGAGAGATATTGGCAAGGAAAAGCTGTCTTGTACCTTTGAATTTTTCTCCCAAACGAAGGTCACTAGAAAGAAAATTTTAAAGCCTCCTGTTAGGCCATCATCTACACGACATAGCCCTGAATTTTCCAATGCGTAGCTCTTTGCAAAAGAGAGATATTGGCAAGGAAAAGCTGTCTTGTACCTTTGCATTTTTCTCCCAAACGAAGGACACTAGAAAGAAAATTTTAAAGCCTCCTGTTAGGCCATCATCTACACGAAATAGCCCTGAATTTTCCAATGCGCAGCTCTTTGCAAAAGAGAGATATTGGCAAGGAAAAGCTGTCTTGTACCATTGCATTTTTCTCCCAAACGAAGGACACTAGAAAGAAAATTTTAAAGCCTCCTGTTAGGCCATCATCTACACGACATAGACCTGAATTTTCCAATGCGCAGCTCTTTGCAAAAGAGAGATATTGGCAAGGAAAAGCTGTCTTGTACCTTTGCATTTTTCTCCCAAACGAAGGACACTAGAATTAAAATTTTAAAGCCTCCTGTTATGCCATCATCTACACGACATAGCCCTGAATTTTCCAATGCGCAGCTCTTTGCAAAAGAGAGATATTGGCAAGGAAAAGCTGTCTTGTACCTTTGCATTTTTCTCCCAAACGAAGGTCACTAGAAAGAAAATGTTAAAGCCTCCCGTTAGGCCATCATCTACACGACATAGCCCTGAATTTTCCAATGCGCAGCTCTTTGCAAAAGAGAGATATTGGCAAGGTAAAGCTGTCTTGTACCATTGCATTTTTCTCCCAAACGAAGGACACTAGAAAGAAAATTTTAAAGCCTCCTGTTAGACCATCATCTACACGGCAAAGCCATGAATTTTCCAATGCGCAGCTCTTTGCAAAAGAGAGATATTGGCAAGGAAAAGCTGTCTTGTACCTTTGCATTTTTCTCCCAAACGAAGGACACTAGAATTAAAATTTTAAAGCCTCCTGTTAGGCCATCATCTACACGATATAGCCCTGAATTTTCCAATGCGCTGCTCTTTGCAAAAGAGAGATATTGGCAAGGAAAAGCTGTCTTGTACCTTTGCATTTTTCTCCCAAACGAAGGTCATTAGAATGAAAATTTTAAAGCCTCCTGTTAAGCCATCATCTACACGACATAGCCCTGAATTTTCCAATGCGCAGCTCTTTGCAAAAGAGAGATATTGGCAAGGAAAAGCTGTCAGGTACCTTTGCATTTTTCTCCCAAACGAAGGTCACTAGAAAGAAAATTTTAAAGCCTCCTGTTAGGCCATCATCTACACGACATAGTCCTGAATTTTCCAATGCGTAGCTCTTTACAAAAGAGAGATATTGGCAAGGAAAAGCTGTCTTGTACCTTTGCATTTTTCTCCCAAACGAAGGACACTAGAAAGAAAATTTTAAAGCCTCCTGTTAGGCCATCATCTACACGACATAGCCCTGAATTTTCCAATGCGCAGCTCTTTGCAAAAGAGAGATATTGGCAAGGAAAAGCTTTCTTGTACCATTGCATTTTTCTCCCAAACGAAGGACACTAGAAAGAAAATTTTAAAGCATCCTGTTAGGCCATCATCTACACGACATAGCCCTGAATTTTCCAATGCGCAGCTCTTTGCAAAAGAGAGATATTGGCAAGGAAAAGCTGTCTTGTACCTTTGCATTTTTCTCCCAAACGAAGGTCACTAGAAAGAAAATGTTAAAGCCTCCTGTTAGGCCATCATCTACACGACATAGCCCTGAATTTTCCAATGCGTAGCTCTTTGCAAAAGAGAGATATTGGCAAGGAAAAGCTGTCTTGTACCATTGCATTTTTCTCCCAAACGAAGGACACTAGAAAGAAAATTTTAAAGCCTCCTGTTAGGCCATCATCTACACGACATAGCCCTGAATTTTCCAATGCGTAGCTCTTTGCAAAAGAGAGATATTGGCAATGAAAAGCTGTCTTGTACCATTGCATTTTTCTCCCAAACGAAGGACACTAGAAAGAAAATTTTAAAGCCTCCTGTTAGGCCATCATCTACACGACATAGCCCTGAATTTTCCAATGCGTAGCTCTTTGTAAAAGAGAGATATTGGCAAGGAAAAGCTGTCTTGTACCTTTGCATTTTTCTCCCAAACGAAGGTCACTAGAAAGAAAATTTTAAAGCCTCCTGTTAGGCCATCATCTACACGACATAGCCCTGAATTTTCCAATGCGCAGCTCTTTGCAAAAGAGAGATATTGGCAAGGAAAAGCTGTCTTGTACCTTTGCATTTTTCTCCCAAACGAAGGTCACTAGAAAGAAAATTTTAAAGCCTCCTGTTAGGCCATCATCTACACGACATAGCCCTGAATTTTCCAATGCGTAGCTCTTTGCAAAAGAGAGATATTGGCAAGGAAAAGCTGTCTTGTACCATTGCATTTTTCTCCCAAACGAAGGACACTAGAAAGAAAATTTTAAAGCCTCCTGTTAGGCCATCATCTTCACGACATAGCCCTGAATTTTCCAATGCGCAGCTCTTTGCAAAAGAGAGATATTGGCAAGTAAAAGCTGTCTTGTACCTTTGCATTTTTCTCCCAAACGAAGGTCACTAGAAAGAACATTTTAAAGCCTCCTGTTAGGCCATCATCTACACGATATAGCCCTGAATTTTCCAATGCGCAGCTCTTTGCAAAAGAGAGATATTGGCAAGGAAAAGCTGTCTTGTACCTTTGAATTTTTCTCCCAAACGAAGGTCACTAGAAAGAAAATTTTAAAGCCTCCTGTTAGGCCATCATCTACACGACATAGCCCTGAATTTTCCAATGCGTAGCTCTTTGCAAAAGAGAGATATTGGCAAGGAAAAGCTGTCTTGTACCTTTGCATTTTTCTCCCAAACGAAGGACACTAGAAAGAAAATTTTAAAGCCTCCTGTTAGGCCATCATCTACACGAAATAGCCCTGAATTTTCCAATGCGCAGCTCTTTGCAAAAGAGAGATATTGGCAAGGAAAAGCTGTCTTGTACCATTGCATTTTTCTCCCAAACGAAGGACACTAGAAAGAAAATTTTAAAGCCTCCTGTTAGGCCATCATCTACACGACATAGACCTGAATTTTCCAATGCGCAGCTCTTTGCAAAAGAGAGATATTGGCAAGGAAAAGCTGTCTTGTACCTTTGCATTTTTCTCCCAAACGAAGGACACTAGAATTAAAATTTTAAAGCCTCCTGTTATGCCATCATCTACACGACATAGCCCTGAATTTTCCAATGCGCAGCTCTTTGCAAAAGAGAGATATTGGCAAGGAAAAGCTGTCTTGTACCTTTGCATTTTTCTCCCAAACGAAGGTCACTAGAAAGAAAATTTTAAAGCCTCCTGTTAGGCCATCATCTACACGAAATAGCCCTGAATTTTCCAATGCGCAGCTCTTTGCAAAAGAGAGATATTGGCAAGGAAAAGCTGTCTTGTACCATTGCATTTTTCTCCCAAACGAAGGACACTAGAAAGAAAATTTTAAAGCCTCCTGTTAGGCCATCATCTACACGACATAGACCTGAATTTTCCAATGCGCAGCTCTTTGCAAAAGAGAGATATTGGCAAGGAAAAGCTGTCTTGTACCTTTGCATTTTTCTCCCAAACGAAGGACACTAGAATTAAAATTTTAAAGCCTCCTGTTATGCCATCATCTACACGACATAGCCCTGAATTTTCCAATGCGCAGCTCTTTGCAAAAGAGAGATATTGGCAAGGAAAAGCTGTCTTGTACCTTTGCATTTTTCTCCCAAACGAAGGTCACTAGAAAGAAAATGTTAAAGCCTCCCGTTAGGCCATCATCTACACGACATAGCCCTGAATTTTCCAATGCGCAGCTCTTTGCAAAAGAGAGATATTGGCAAGGTAAAGCTGTCTTGTACCATTGCATTTTTCTCCCAAACGAAGGACACTAGAAAGAAAATTTTAAAGCCTCCTGTTAGACCATCATCTACACGGCAAAGCCATGAATTTTCCAATGCGCAGCTCTTTGCAAAAGAGAGATATTGGCAAGGAAAAGCTGTCTTGTACCTTTGCATTTTTCTCCCAAACGAAGGTCACTAGAAAGAAAATTTTAAAGCCTCCTGTTAGGCCATCATCTACACGACATAGCCCTGAATTTTCCAATGCGTAGCTCTTTGCAAAAGAGAGATATTGGCAAGGAAAAGCTGTCTTGTACCATTGCATTTTTCTCCCAAACGAAGGACACTAGAAAGAAAATTTTAAAGCCTCCTGTTAGGCCATCATCTTCACGACATAGCCCTGAATTTTCCAATGCGCAGCTCTTTGCAAAAGAGAGATATTGGCAAGTAAAAGCTGTCTTGTACCTTTGCATTTTTCTCCCAAACGAAGGTCACTAGAAAGAACATTTTAAAGCCTCCTGTTAGGCCATCATCTACACGATATAGCCCTGAATTTTCCAATGCGCAGCTCTTTGCAAAAGAGAGATATTGGCAAGGAAAAGCTGTCTTGTACCTTTGAATTTTTCTCCCAAACGAAGGTCACTAGAAAGAAAATTTTAAAGCCTCCTGTTAGGCCATCATCTACACGACATAGCCCTGAATTTTCCAATGCGTAGCTCTTTGCAAAAGAGAGATATTGGCAAGGAAAAGCTGTCTTGTACCTTTGCATTTTTCTCCCAAACGAAGGACACTAGAAAGAAAATTTTAAAGCCTCCTGTTAGGCCATCATCTACACGAAATAGCCCTGAATTTTCCAATGCGCAGCTCTTTGCAAAAGAGAGATATTGGCAAGGAAAAGCTGTCTTGTACCATTGCATTTTTCTCCCAAACGAAGGACACTAGAAAGAAAATTTTAAAGCCTCCTGTTAGGCCATCATCTACACGACATAGACCTGAATTTTCCAATGCGCAGCTCTTTGCAAAAGAGAGATATTGGCAAGGAAAAGCTGTCTTGTACCTTTGCATTTTTCTCCCAAACGAAGGACACTAGAATTAAAATTTTAAAGCCTCCTGTTATGCCATCATCTACACGACATAGCCCTGAATTTTCCAATGCGCAGCTCTTTGCAAAAGAGAGATATTGGCAAGGAAAAGCTGTCTTGTACCTTTGCATTTTTCTCCCAAACGAAGGTCACTAGAAAGAAAATGTTAAAGCCTCCCGTTAGGCCATCATCTACACGACATAGCCCTGAATTTTCCAATGCGCAGCTCTTTGCAAAAGAGAGATATTGGCAAGGTAAAGCTGTCTTGTACCATTGCATTTTTCTCCCAAACGAAGGACACTAGAAAGAAAATTTTAAAGCCTCCTGTTAGACCATCATCTACACGGCAAAGCCATGAATTTTCCAATGCGCAGCTCTTTGCAAAAGAGAGATATTGGCAAGGAAAAGCTTTCTTGTACCATTGCATTTTTCTCCCAAACGAAGGACACTAGAAAGAAAATTTTAAAGCCTCCTGTTAGGCCATCATCTACACGACATAGCCCTGAATTTTCCAATGCGCAGCTCTTTGCAAAAGAGAGATATTGGCAAGGAAAAGCTGTCTTGTACCTTTGCATTTTTCTCCCAAACGAAGGTCACTAGAAAGAAAATGTTAAAGCCTCCTGTTAGGCCATCATCTACACGACATAGCCCTGAATTTTCCAATGCGTAGCTCTTTGCAAAAGAGAGATATTGGCAAGGAAAAGCTGTCTTGTACCATTGCATTTTTCTCCCAAACGAAGGACACTAGAAAGAAAATTTTAAAGCCTCCTGTTAGGCCATCATCTACACGACATAGCCCTGAATTTTCCAATGCGTAGCTCTTTGCAAAAGAGAGATATTGGCAATGAAAAGCTGTCTTGTACCATTGCATTTTTCTCCCAAACGAAGGACACTAGAAAGAAAATTTTAAAGCCTCCTGTTAGGCCATCATCTACACGACATAGCCCTGAATTTTCCAATGCGTAGCTCTTTGTAAAAGAGAGATATTGGCAAGGAAAAGCTGTCTTGTACCTTTGCATTTTTCTCCCAAACGAAGGTCACTAGAAAGAAAATTTTAAAGCCTCCTGTTAGGCCATCATCTACACGACATAGCCCTGAATTTTCCAATGCGCAGCTCTTTGCAAAAGAGAGATATTGGCAAGGAAAAGCTGTCTTGTACCTTTGCATTTTTCTCCCAAACGAAGGTCACTAGAAAGAAAATTTTAAAGCCTCCTGTTAGGCCATCATCTACACGACATAGCCCTGAATTTTCCAATGCGTAGCTCTTTGCAAAAGAGAGATATTGGCAAGGAAAAGCTGTCTTGTACCATTGCATTTTTCTCCCAAACGAAGGACACTAGAAAGAAAATTTTAAAGCCTCCTGTTAGGCCATCATCTTCACGACATAGCCCTGAATTTTCCAATGCGCAGCTCTTTGCAAAAGAGAGATATTGGCAAGTAAAAGCTGTCTTGTACCTTTGCATTTTTCTCCCAAACGAAGGTCACTAGAAAGAACATTTTAAAGCCTCCTGTTAGGCCATCATCTACACGATATAGCCCTGAATTTTCCAATGCGCAGCTCTTTGCAAAAGAGAGATATTGGCAAGGAAAAGCTGTCTTGTACCTTTGAATTTTTCTCCCAAACGAAGGTCACTAGAAAGAAAATTTTAAAGCCTCCTGTTAGGCCATCATCTACACGACATAGCCCTGAATTTTCCAATGCGTAGCTCTTTGCAAAAGAGAGATATTGGCAAGGAAAAGCTGTCTTGTACCTTTGCATTTTTCTCCCAAACGAAGGACACTAGAAAGAAAATTTTAAAGCCTCCTGTTAGGCCATCATCTACACGAAATAGCCCTGAATTTTCCAATGCGCAGCTCTTTGCAAAAGAGAGATATTGGCAAGGAAAAGCTGTCTTGTACCATTGCATTTTTCTCCCAAACGAAGGACACTAGAAAGAAAATTTTAAAGCCTCCTGTTAGGCCATCATCTACACGACATAGACCTGAATTTTCCAATGCGCAGCTCTTTGCAAAAGAGAGATATTGGCAAGGAAAAGCTGTCTTGTACCTTTGCATTTTTCTCCCAAACGAAGGACACTAGAATTAAAATTTTAAAGCCTCCTGTTATGCCATCATCTACACGACATAGCCCTGAATTTTCCAATGCGCAGCTCTTTGCAAAAGAGAGATATTGGCAAGGAAAAGCTGTCTTGTACCTTTGCATTTTTCTCCCAAACGAAGGTCACTAGAAAGAAAATGTTAAAGCCTCCCGTTAGGCCATCATCTACACGACATAGCCCTGAATTTTCCAATGCGCAGCTCTTTGCAAAAGAGAGATATTGGCAAGGTAAAGCTGTCTTGTACCATTGCATTTTTCTCCCAAACGAAGGACACTAGAAAGAAAATTTTAAAGCCTCCTGTTAGACCATCATCTACACGGCAAAGCCATGAATTTTCCAATGCGCAGCTCTTTGCAAAAGAGAGATATTGGCAAGGAAAAGCTGTCTTGTACCTTTGCATTTTTCTCCCAAACGAAGGACACTAGAATTAAAATTTTAAAGCCTCCTGTTAGGCCATCATCTACACGATATAGCCCTGAATTTTCCAATGCGCTGCTCTTTGCAAAAGAGAGATATTGGCAAGGAAAAGCTGTCTTGTACCTTTGCATTTTTCTCCCAAACGAAGGTCATTAGAATGAAAATTTTAAAGCCTCCTGTTAAGCCATCATCTACACGACATAGCCCTGAATTTTCCAATGCGTAGCTCTTTGCAAAAGAGAGATATTGGCAAGGAAAAGCTGTCTTGTACCTTTGCATTTTTCTCCCAAACGAAGGACACTAGAAAGAAAATTTTAAAGCCTCCTGTTAGGCCATCATCTACACGACATAGCCCTGAATTTTCCAATGCGCAGCTCTTTGCAAAAGAGAGATATTGGCAAGGAAAAGCTGTCTAGTACCTTTGCATTTTTCTCCCAAACGAAGGTCACTAGAAAGAAAATTTTAAAGCCTACTGTTAGGCCATCATCTACATGACATAGCCCTGAATTTTCCAATGCGTAGCTCTTTGCAAAAGAGAAATATTGGCAAGGAAAAGCTGTCTTGTACCATTGCATTTTTCTCCCAAACGAAGGACACTAGAATTAAAATTTTAAAGCCTCCTGTTAGGCCATCATCTACATGACATAGCCCTGAATTTTCCAATGCGTAGCTCTTTGCAAAAGAGAGATATTGGCAAGGAAAAGCTGTCTTGTACCTTTGCATTTTTCTCCCAAACGAAGGACACTAGAAAGAACATTTTAAAGCCTCCTGTTAGGCCATCATCTACACGAAATAGCCCTGAATTTTCCAATGCGCAACTCTTTGCAAAAGAGAGATATTGGCATGGAAAAGCTTTCTTGTACCTTTGCATTTTTCTCCCAAACGAAGGTCACTAGAAAGAAAATTTTAAAGCCTCCTGTTAGGCCATCATCTACATGACATAGCCCTGAATTTTCCAATGCGTAGCTCTTTGCAAAAGAGAGATATTGGCAAGGAAAAGCTGTCTTGTACCTTTGCATTTTTCTCCCAAACGAAGGACACTAGAAAGAAAATTTTAAAGCCTCCTGTTAGGCCATCATCTACACGAAATAGCCCTGAATTTTCCAATGCGCAGCTCTTTGCAAAAGAGAGATATTGGCAAGGAAAAGCTGTCTTGTACCATTGCATTTTTCTCCCAAACGAAGGACACTAGAAAGAAAATTTTAAAGCCTCCTGTTAGGCCATCATCTACACGACATAGCCCTGAATTTTCCAATGCGCAGCTCTTTGCAAAAGAGAGATATTGGCAAGGAAAAGCTGTCTTGTACCTTTGCATTTTTCTCCCAAACGAAGGACACTAGAATTAAAATTTTAAAGCCTCCTGTTATGCCATCATCTACACGACATAGCCCTGAGTTTTCCAATGCGCAGCTATTTGCAAAAGAGAGATATTGGCAAGGAAAAGCTGTCAGGTACCTTTGCATTTTTCTCCCAAACGAAGGTCACTAGAAAGAAAATTTTAAAGCCTACTGTTAGGCCATCATCTACACGACATAGTCCTGAATTTTCCAATGCGTAGCTCTTTACAAAAGAGAGATATTGGCAAGGAAAAGCTGTCTAGTACCTTTGCATTTTTCTCCCAAACGAAGGACACTAGAAAGAAAATTTTAAAGCCTCCTGTTAGGCCATCATCTACACGACATAGCCCTGAATTTTCCAATGCGCAGCTCTTTGCAAAAGAGAGATATTGGCAAGGAAAAGCTTTCTTGTACCATTGCATTTTTCTCCCAAACGAAGGACACTAGAAAGAAAATTTTAAAGCCTCCTGTTAGGCCATCATCTACACGACATAGCCCTGAATTTTCCAATGCGCAGCTCTTTGCAAAAGAGAGATATTGGCAAGGAAAAGCTGTCTTGTACCTTTGCATTTTTCTCCCAAACGAAGGTCACTAGAAAGAAAATTTTAAAGCCTCCTGTTAGGCCATCATCTACACGACATAGCCCTGAATTTTCCAATGCGTAGCTCTTTGCAAAAGAGAGATATTGGCAAGGAAAAGCTGTCTTGTACCTTTGAATTTTTCTCCCAAACGAAGGACACTAGAATTAAAATTTTAAAGCCTCCTGTTATGCCATCATCTACACGACATAGCCCTGAATTTTCCAATGCGCAGCTCTTTGCAAAAGAGAGATATTGGCAAGGAAAAGCTGTCTTGTACCATTGCATTTTTCTCCCAAACGAAGGACACTAGAAAGAAAATTTTAAAGCCTCCTGTTAGGCCATCATCTACACGACATAGCCCTGAATTTTCCAATGCGCAGCTCTTTGCAAAAGAGAGATATTGGCAAGGAAAAGCTGTCTTGTACCTTTGCATTTTTCTCCCAAACGAAGGACACTAGAATTAAAATTTTAAAGCCTCCTGTTATGCCATCATCTACACGACATAGCCCTGAGTTTTCCAATGCGCAGCTATTTGCAAAAGAGAGATATTGGCAAGGAAAAGCTGTCAGGTACCTTTGCATTTTTCTCCCAAACGAAGGTCACTAGAAAGAAAATTTTAAAGCCTACTGTTAGGCCATCATCTACACGACATAGTCCTGAATTTTCCAATGCGTAGCTCTTTACAAAAGAGAGATATTGGCAAGGAAAAGCTGTCTAGTACCTTTGCATTTTTCTCCCAAACGAAGGACACTAGAAAGAAAATTTTAAAGCCTCCTGTTAGGCCATCATCTACACGACATAGCCCTGAATTTTCCAATGCGCAGCTCTTTGCAAAAGAGAGATATTGGCAAGGAAAAGCTTTCTTGTACCATTGCATTTTTCTCCCAAACGAAGGACACTAGAAAGAAAATTTTAAAGCCTCCTGTTAGGCCATCATCTACACGACATAGCCCTGAATTTTCCAATGCGCAGCTCTTTGCAAAAGAAAGATATTGGCAAGGAAAAGCTGTCTTGTACCTTTGCATTTTTCTCCCAAACGAAGGTCACTAGAAAGAAAATGTTAAAGCCTCCTGTTAGGCCATCATCTACACGACATAGCCCTGAATTTTCCAATGCGTAGCTCTTTGCAAAAGAGAGATATTGGCAATTAAAAGCTGTCTTGTACCATTGCATTTTTCTCCCAAACGAAGGACACTAGAAAGAAAATTTTAAAGCCTCCTGTTAGGCCATCATCTACACGACATAGCCCTGAATTTTCCAATGCGTAGCTCTTTGCAAAAGAGAGATATTGGCAAGGAAAAGCTGTCTTGTACCATTGCATTTTTCTCCCAAACGAAGGACACTAGAAAGAAAATTTTAAAGCCTCCTGTTAGGCCATCATCTACACGACATAGCCCTGAATTTTCCAATGCGCAGCTCTTTGCAAAAGAGAGATATTGGCAAGGAAAAGCTGTCTTGTACCTTTGCATTTTTCTCCCAAACGAAGGTCACTAGAAAGAAAATTTTAAAGCCTCCTGTTAGGCCATCATCTACACGACATAGCCCTGAATTTTCCAATGCGCAGCTCTTTGCAAAAGTGAGATATTGGCAAGGAAAAGCTGTCTTGTACCTTTGCATTTTTCTCCCAAACGAAGGTCACTAGAAAGAAAATTTTATAGCCTCCTGTTAGGCCATCATCTACACGACATAGCCCTGAATTTTCCAATGCGTAGCTCTTTGCAAAAGAGAGATATTGGCAAGGAAAAGCTGTCTTGTACCTTTGCATTTTTCTCCCAAACGAAGGACACTAGAAAGAAAATTTTAAAGCCTCCTGTTAGGCCATCATCTACACGACATAGCCCTGAATTTTCCAATGCGTAGCTCTTTGCAAAAGAGAGATATTGGCAAGGAAAAGCTGTCTTGTACCATTGCATTTTTCTCCCAAACGAAGGACACTAGAAAGAAAATTTTAAAGCCTCCTGTTAGGCCATCATCTACACGACATAGCCCTGAATTTTCCAATGCGTAGCTCTTTGTAAAAGAGAGATATTGGCAAGGAAAAGCTGTCTTGTACCTTTGCATTTTTCTCCCAAACGAAGGTCACTAGAAAGAAAATTTTAAAGCCTCCTGTTAGGCCATCATCTACACGACATAGCCCTGAATTTTCCAATGCGCAGCTCTTTGCAAAAGAGAGATATTGGCAAGGAAAAGCTGTCTTGTACCTTTGCATTTTTCTCCCAAACGAAGGTCACTAGAAAGAAAATTTTAAAGCCTCCTGTTAGGCCATCATCTACACGACATAGCCCTGAATTTTCCAATGCGTAGCTCTTTGCAAAAGAGAGATATTGGCAAGGAAAAGCTGTCTTGTACCATTGCATTTTTCTCCCAAACGAAGGACACTAGAAAGAAAATTTTAAAGCCTCCTGTTAGGCCATCATCTACACGACATAGCCCTGAATTTTCCAATGCGCAGCTCTTTGCAAAAGAGAGATATTGGCAAGGAAAAGCTGTCTTGTACCTTTGCATTTTTCTCCCAAACGAAGGTCACTAGAAAGAAAATTTTAAAGCCTCCTGTTAGGCCATCATCTACACGATATAGCCCTGAATTTTCCAATGCGCAGCTCTTTGCAAAAGAGAGATATTGGCAAGGAAAAGCTGTCTTGTACCTTTGCATTTTTCTCCCAAACGAAGGTCACTAGAAAGAAAATTTTAAAGCCTCCTGTTAGGCCATCATCTACACGACATAGCCCTGAATTTTCCAATGCGTAGCTCTTTGCAAAAGAGAGATATTGGCAAGGAAAAGCTGTCTTGTACCTTTGCATTTTTCTCCCAAACGAAGGTCACTAGAAAGAAAATTTTAAAGCCTCCTGTTAGGCCATCATCTACACGACATAGCCCTGAATTTTCCAATGCGCAGCTCTTTGCAAAAGTGAGATATTGGCAAGGAAAAGCTGTCTTGTACCTTTGCATTTTTCTCCCAAACGAAGGTCACTAGAAAGAAAATTTTATAGCCTCCTGTTAGGCCATCATCTACACGACATAGCCCTGAATTTTCCAATGCGTAGCTCTTTGCAAAAGAGAGATATTGGCAAGGAAAAGCTGTCTTGTACCTTTGCATTTTTCTCCCAAACGAAGGACACTAGAAAGAAAATTTTAAAGCCTCCTGTTAGGCCATCATCTACACGACATAGCCCTGAATTTTCCAATGCGTAGCTCTTTGCAAAAGAGAGATATTGGCAAGGAAAAGCTGTCTTGTACCATTGCATTTTTCTCCCAAACGAAGGACACTAGAAAGAAAATTTTAAAGCCTCCTGTTAGGCCATCATCTACACGACATAGCCCTGAATTTTCCAATGCGTAGCTCTTTGTAAAAGAGAGATATTGGCAAGGAAAAGCTGTATTGTACCTTTGCATTTTTCTCCCAAACGAAGGTCACTAGAAAGAAAATTTTAAAGCCTCCTGTTAGGCCATCATCTACACGACATAGCCCTGAATTTTCCAATGCGCAGCTCTTTGCAAAAGAGAGATATTGGCAAGGAAAAGCTGTCTTGTACCTTTGCATTTTTCTCCCAAACGAAGGTCACTAGAAAGAAAATTTTAAAGCCTCCTGTTAGGCCATCATCTACACGACATAGCCCTGAATTTTCCAATGCGTAGCTCTTTGCAAAAGAGAGATATTGGCAAGGAAAAGCTGTCTTGTACCATTGCATTTTTCTCCCAAACGAAGGACACTAGAAAGAAAATTTTAAAGCCTCCTGTTAGGCCATCATCTACACGACATAGCCCTGAATTTTCCAATGCGCAGCTCTTTGCAAAAGAGAGATATTGGCAAGGAAAAGCTGTCTTGTACCTTTGCATTTTTCTCCCAAACGAAGGTCACTAGAAAGAAAATTTTAAAGCCTCCTGTTAGGCCATCATCTACACGATATAGCCCTGAATTTTCCAATGCGCAGCTCTTTGCAAAAGAGAGATATTGGCAAGGAAAAGCTGTCTTGTACCATTGCATTTTTCTCCCAAACGAAGGACACTAGAAAGAAAATTTTAAAGCCTCCTGTTAGGCCATCATCTACACGACATAGCCCTGAATTTTCCAATGCGCAGCTCTTTGCAAAAGAGAGATATTGGCAAGGAAAAGCTGTCTTGTACCTTTGCATTTTTCTCCCAAACGAAGGTCACTAGAAAGAAAATTTTAAAGCCTCCTGTTAGGCCATCATCTACACGACATAGCCCTGAATTTTCCAATGCGCAGCTCTTTGCAAAAGAGAGATATTGGCAAGGAAAAGCTGTCTTGTACCTTTGCATTTTTCTCCCAAACGAAGGTCACTAGAAAGAAAATTTTAAAGCCTCCTGTTAGGCCATCATCTACACGACATAGCCCTGAATTTTCCAATGCGTAGCTCTTTGCAAAAGAGAGATATTGGCAAGGAAAAGCTGTCTTGTACCTTTGCATTTTTCTCCCAAACGAAGGTCACTAGAAAGAAAATTTTAAAGCCTCCTGTTAGGCCATCATCTACACGACATAGCCCTGAATTTTCCAATGCGCAGCTCTTTGCAAAAGTGAGATATTGGCAAGGAAAAGCTGTC
This sequence comes from Pseudophryne corroboree, assembly GCF_028390025.1. Classification (NCBI taxonomy): domain Eukaryota; kingdom Metazoa; phylum Chordata; class Amphibia; order Anura; family Myobatrachidae; genus Pseudophryne; species Pseudophryne corroboree. The sequence goes on from NW_026970528.1 coordinate 186,490, forward strand.
TTGTACCTTTGCATTTTTCTCCCAAACGAAGGTCACTAGAAAGAAAATTTTATAGCCTCCTGTTAGGCCATCATCTACACGACATAGCCCTGAATTTTCCAATGCGTAGCTCTTTGCAAAAGAGAGATATTGGCAAGGAAAAGCTGTCTTGTACCTTTGCATTTTTCTCCCAAACGAAGGACACTAGAAAGAAAATTTTAAAGCCTCCTGTTAGGCCATCATCTACACGACATAGCCCTGAATTTTCCAATGCGTAGCTCTTTGCAAAAGAGAGATATTGGCAAGGAAAAGCTGTCTTGTACCATTGCATTTTTCTCCCAAACGAAGGACACTAGAAAGAAAATTTTAAAGCCTCCTGTTAGGCCATCATCTACACGACATAGCCCTGAATTTTCCAATGCGCAGCTCTTTGCAAAAGAGAGATATTGGCAAGGAAAAGCTGTCTTGTACCTTTGCATTTTTCTCCCAAACGAAGGTCACTAGAAAGAAAATTTTAAAGCCTCCTGTTAGGCCATCATCTACACGACATAGCCCTGAATTTTCCAATGCGCAGCTCTTTGCAAAAGTGAGATATTGGCAAGGAAAAGCTGTCTTGTACCTTTGCATTTTTCTCCCAAACAAAGGTCACTAGAAAGAAAATTTTATAGCCTCCTGTTAGGCCATCATCTACACGACATAGCCCTGAATTTTCCAATGCGTAGCTCTTTGCAAAAGAGAGATATTGGCAAGGAAAAGCTGTCTTGTACCTTTGCATTTTTCTCCCAAACGAAGGACACTAGAAAGAAAATTTTAAAGCCTCCTGTTAGGCCATCATCTACACGACATAGCCCTGAATTTTCCAATGCGTAGCTCTTTGCAAAAGAGAGATATTGGCAAGGAAAAGCTGTCTTGTACCATTGCATTTTTCTCCCAAACGAAGGACACTAGAAAGAAAATTTTAAAGCCTCCTGTTAGGCCATCATCTACACGACATAGCCCTGAATTTTCCAATGCGTAGCTCTTTGTAAAAGAGAGATATTGGCAAGGAAAAGCTGTCTTGTACCTTTGCATTTTTCTCCCAAACGAAGGTCACTAGAAAGAAAATTTTAAAGCCTCCTGTTAGGCCATCATCTACACGACATAGCCCTGAATTTTCCAATGCGCAGCTCTTTGCAAAAGAGAGATATTGGCAAGGAAAAGCTGTCTTGTACCTTTGCATTTTTCTCCCAAACGAAGGTCACTAGAAAGAAAATTTTAAAGCCTCCTGTTAGGCCATCATCTACACGACATAGCCCTGAATTTTCCAATGCGTAGCTCTTTGCAAAAGAGAGATATTGGCAAGGAAAAGCTGTCTTGTACCATTGCATTTTTCTCCCAAACGAAGGACACTAGAAAGAAAATTTTAAAGCCTCCTGTTAGGCCATCATCTACACGACATAGCCCTGAATTTTCCAATGCGCAGCTCTTTGCAAAAGAGAGATATTGGCAAGGAAAAGCTGTCTTGTACCTTTGCATTTTTCTCCCAAACGAAGGTCACTAGAAAGAAAATTTTAAAGCCTCCTGTTAGGCCATCATCTACACGATATAGCCCTGAATTTTCCAATGCGCAGCTCTTTGCAAAAGAGAGATATTGGCAAGGAAAAGCTGTCTTGTACCTTTGCATTTTTCTCCCAAACGAAGGTCACTAGAAAGAAAATTTTAAAGCCTCCTGTTAGGCCATCATCTACACGACATAGCCCTGAATTTTCCAATGCGTAGCTCTTTGCAAAAGAGAGATATTGGCAAGGAAAAGCTGTCTTGTACCTTTGCATTTTTCTCCCAAACGAAGGTCACTAGAAAGAAAATTTTAAAGCCTCCTGTTAGGCCATCATCTACACGACATAGCCCTGAATTTTCCAATGCGCAGCTCTTTGCAAAAGTGAGATATTGGCAAGGAAAAGCTGTCTTGTACCTTTGCATTTTTCTCCCAAACGAAGGTCACTAGAAAGAAAATTTTATAGCCTCCTGTTAGGCCATCATCTACACGACATAGCCCTGAATTTTCCAATGCGTAGCTCTTTGCAAAAGAGAGATATTGGCAAGGAAAAGCTGTCTTGTACCTTTGCATTTTTCTCCCAAACGAAGGACACTAGAAAGAAAATTTTAAAGCCTCCTGTTAGGCCATCATCTACACGACATAGCCCTGAATTTTCCAATGCGTAGCTCTTTGCAAAAGAGAGATATTGGCAAGGAAAAGCTGTCTTGTACCATTGCATTTTTCTCCCAAACGAAGGACACTAGAAAGAAAATTTTAAAGCCTCCTGTTAGGCCATCATCTACACGACATAGCCCTGAATTTTCCAATGCGTAGCTCTTTGTAAAAGAGAGATATTGGCAAGGAAAAGCTGTCTTGTACCTTTGCATTTTTCTCCCAAACGAAGGTCACTAGAAAGAAAATTTTAAAGCCTCCTGTTAGGCCATCATCTACACGACATAGCCCTGAATTTTCCAATGCGCAGCTCTTTGCAAAAGAGAGATATTGGCAAGGAAAAGCTGTCTTGTACCTTTGCATTTTTCTCCCAAACGAAGGTCACTAGAAAGAAAATTTTAAAGCCTCCTGTTAGGCCATCATCTACACGACATAGCCCTGAATTTTCCAATGCGCAGCTCTTTGCAAAAGAGAGATATTGGCAAGGAAAAGCTGTCTTGTACCTTTGCATTTTTCTCCCAAACGAAGGTCACTAGAAAGAAAATTTTAAAGCCTCCTGTTAGGCCATCATCTACACGACATAGCCCTGAATTTTCCAATGCGTAGCTCTTTGCAAAAGAGAGATATTGGCAAGGAAAAGCTGTCTTGTACCTTTGCATTTTTCTCCCAAACGAAGGACACTAGAAAGAAAATTTTAAAGCCTCCTGTTAGGCCATCATCTACACGACATAGCCCTGAATTTTCCAATGCGTAGCTCTTTGCAAAAGAGAGATATTGGCAAGGAAAAGCTGTCTTGTACCATTGCATTTTTCTCCCAAACGAAGGACACTAGAAAGAAAATTTTAAAGCCTCCTGTTAGGCCATCATCTACACGACATAGCCCTGAATTTTCCAATGCGTAGCTCTTTGTAAAAGAGAGATATTGGCAAGGAAAAGCTGTCTTGTACCTTTGCATTTTTCTCCCAAACGAAGGTCACTAGAAAGAAAATTTTAAAGCCTCCTGTTAGGCCATCATCTACACGACATAGCCCTGAATTTTCCAATGCGCAGCTCTTTGCAAAAGAGAGATATTGGCAAGGAAAAGCTGTCTTGTACCATTGCATTTTTCTCCCAAACGAAGGACACTAGAAAGAAAATTTTAAAGCCTCCTGTTAGGCCATCATCTACACGACATAGCCCTGAATTTTCCAATGCGCAGCTCTTTGCAAAAGAGAGATATTGGCAAGGAAAAGCTGTCTTGTACCTTTGCATTTTTCTCCCAAACGAAGGACACTAGAATTAAAATTTTAAAGCCTCCTGTTATGCCATCATCTACACGACATAGCCCTGAGTTTTCCAATGCGCAGCTATTTGCAAAAGAGAGATATTGGCAAGGAAAAGCTGTCAGGTACCTTTGCATTTTTCTCCCAAACGAAGGTCACTAGAAAGAAAATTTTAAAGCCTACTGTTAGGCCATCATCTACACGACATAGTCCTGAATTTTCCAATGCGTAGCTCTTTACAAAAGAGAGATATTGGCAAGGAAAAGCTGTCTTGTACCTTTGCATTTTTCTCCCAAACGAAGGACACTAGAATTAAAATTTTAAAGCCTCCTGTTATGCCATCATCTACACGACATAGCCCTGAGTTTTCCAATGCGCAGCTATTTGCAAAAGAGAGATATTGGCAAGGAAAAGCTGTCAGGTACCTTTGCATTTTTCTCCCAAACGAAGGTCACTAGAAAGAAAATTTTAAAGCCTACTGTTAGGCCATCATCTACACGACATAGTCCTGAATTTTCCAATGCGTAGCTCTTTACAAAAGAGAGATATTGGCAAGGAAAAGCTGTCTAGTACCTTTGCATTTTTCTCCCAAACGAAGGACACTAGAAAGAAAATTTTAAAGCCTCCTGTTAGGCCATCATCTACACGACATAGCCCTGAATTTTCCAATGCGCAGCTCTTTGCAAAAGAGAGATATTGGCAAGGAAAAGCTTTCTTGTACCATTGCATTTTTCTCCCAAACGAAGGACACTAGAAAGAAAATTTTAAAGCCTCCTGTTAGGCCATCATCTACACGACATAGCCCTGAATTTTCCAATGCGCAGCTCTTTGCAAAAGAGAGATATTGGCAAGGAAAAGCTGTCTTGTACCTTTGCATTTTTCTCCCAAACGAAGGTCACTAGAAAGAAAATTTTAAAGCCTCCTGTTAGGCCATCATCTACACGACATAGCCCTGAATTTTCCAATGCGTAGCTCTTTGCAAAAGAGAGATATTGGCAAGGAAAAGCTGTCTTGTACCTTTGAATTTTTCTCCCAAACGAAGGACACTAGAATTAAAATTTTAAAGCCTCCTGTTATGCCATCATCTACACGACATAGCCCTGAATTTTCCAATGCGCAGCTCTTTGCAAAAGAGAGATATTGGCAAGGAAAAGCTGTCAGGTACCTTTGCATTTTTCTCCCAAACGAAGGTCACTAGAAAGAAAATTTTAAAGCCTCCTGTTAGGCCATCATCTACACGACATAGCCCTGAATTTTCCAATGCGCAGCTCTTTGCAAAAGAGAGATATTGGCAAGGAAAAGCTTTCTTGTACCATTGCATTTTTCTCCCAAACGAAGGACACTAGAAAGAAAATTTTAAAGCCTCCTGTTAGGCCATCATCTACACGACATAGCCCTGAATTTTCCAATGCGCAGCTCTTTGCAAAAGAGAGATATTGGCAAGGAAAAGCTGTCTTGTACCTTTGCATTTTTCTCCCAAACGAAGGTCACTAGAAAGAAAATGTTAAAGCCTCCTGTTAGGCCATCATCTACACGACATAGCCCTGAAATTTCCAATGCGTAGCTCTTTGCAAAAGAGAGATATTGGCAAGGAAAAGCTGTCTTGTACCATTGCATTTTTCTCCCAAACGAAGGACACTAGAAAGAAAATTTTAAAGCCTCCTGTTAGGCCATCATCTACACGACATAGCCCTGAATTTTCCAATGCGTAGCTCTTTGCAAAAGAGAGATATTGGCAATGAAAAGCTGTCTTGTACCATTGCATTTTTCTCCCAAACGAAGGACACTAGAAAGAAAATTTTAAAGCCTCCTGTTAGGCCATCATCTACACGACATAGCCCTGAATTTTCCAATGCGTAGCTCTTTGTAAAAGAGAGATATTGGCAAGGAAAAGCTGTCTTGTACCTTTGCATTTTTCTCCCAAACGAAGGTCACTAGAAAGAAAATTTTAAAGCCTCCTGTTAGGCCATCATCTACACGACATAGCCCTGAATTTTCCAATGCGCAGCTCTTTGCAAAAGAGAGATATTGGCAAGGAAAAGCTGTCTTGTACCTTTGCATTTTTCTCCCAAACGAAGGTCACTAGAAAGAAAATTTTAAAGCCTCCTGTTAGGCCATCATCTACACGACATAGCCCTGAATTTTCCAATGCGTAGCTCTTTGCAAAAGAGAGATATTGGCAAGGAAAAGCTGTCTTGTACCATTGCATTTTTCTCCCAAACGAAGGACACTAGAAAGAAAATTTTAAAGCCTCCTGTTAGGCCATCATCTACACGACATAGCCCTGAATTTTCCAATGCGCAGCTCTTTGCAAAAGAGAGATATTGGCAAGGAAAAGCTGTCTTGTACCTTTGCATTTTTCTCCCAAACGAAGGACACTAGAATTAAAATTTTAAAGCCTCCTGTTATGCCATCATCTACACGACATAGCCCTGAGTTTTCCAATGCGCAGCTATTTGCAAAAGAGAGATATTGGCAAGGAAAAGCTGTCAGGTACCTTTGCATTTTTCTCCCAAACGAAGGTCACTAGAAAGAAAATTTTAAAGCCTACTGTTAGGCCATCATCTACACGACATAGTCCTGAATTTTCCAATGCGTAGCTCTTTACAAAAGAGAGATATTGGCAAGGAAAAGCTGTCTAGTACCTTTGCATTTTTCTCCCAAACGAAGGACACTAGAAAGAAAATTTTAAAGCCTCCTGTTAGGCCATCATCTACACGACATAGCCCTGAATTTTCCAATGCGCAGCTCTTTGCAAAAGAGAGATATTGGCAAGGAAAAGCTTTCTTGTACCATTGCATTTTTCTCCCAAACGAAGGACACTAGAAAGAAAATTTTAAAGCCTCCTGTTAGGCCATCATCTACACGACATAGCCCTGAATTTTCCAATGCGCAGCTCTTTGCAAAAGAGAGATATTGGCAAGGAAAAGCTGTCTTGTACCTTTGCATTTTTCTCCCAAACGAAGGTCACTAGAAAGAAAATTTTAAAGCCTCCTGTTAGGCCATCATCTACACGACATAGCCCTGAATTTTCCAATGCGTAGCTCTTTGCAAAAGAGAGATATTGGCAAGGAAAAGCTGTCTTGTACCTTTGAATTTTTCTCCCAAACGAAGGACACTAGAATTAAAATTTTAAAGCCTCCTGTTATGCCATCATCTACACGACATAGCCCTGAATTTTCCAATGCGCAGCTCTTTGCAAAAGAGAGATATTGGCAAGGAAAAGCTGTCAGGTACCTTTGCATTTTTCTCCCAAACGAAGGTCACTAGAAAGAAAATTTTAAAGCCTCCTGTTAGGCCATCATCTACACGACATAGTCCTGAATTTTCCAATGCGTAGCTCTTTACAAAAGAGAGATATTGGCAAGGAAAAGCTGTCTTGTACCTTTGCATTTTTCTCCCAAACGAAGGACACTAGAAAGAAAATTTTAAAGCCTCCTGTTAGGCCATCATCTACACGACATAGCCCTGAATTTTCCAATGCGCAGCTCTTTGCAAAAGAGAGATATTGGCAAGGAAAAGCTTTCTTGTACCATTGCATTTTTCTCCCAAACGAAGGACACTAGAAAGAAAATTTTAAAGCCTCCTGTTAGGCCATCATCTACACGACATAGCCCTGAATTTTCCAATGCGCAGCTCTTTGCAAAAGAGAGATATTGGCAAGGAAAAGCTGTCTTGTACCTTTGCATTTTTCTCCCAAACGAAGGTCACTAGAAAGAAAATGTTAAAGCCTCCTGTTAGGCCATCATCTACACGACATAGCCCTGAATTTTCCAATGCGTAGCTCTTTGCAAAAGAGAGATATTGGCAAGGAAAAGCTGTCTTGTACCATTGCATTTTTCTCCCAAACGAAGGACACTAGAAAGAAAATTTTAAAGCCTCCTGTTAGGCCATCATCTACACGACATAGCCCTGAATTTTCCAATGCGTAGCTCTTTGCAAAAGAGAGATATTGGCAATGAAAAGCTGTCTTGTACCATTGCATTTTTCTCCCAAACGAAGGACACTAGAAAGAAAATTTTAAAGCCTCCTGTTAGGCCATCATCTACACGACATAGCCCTGAATTTTCCAATGCGTAGCTCTTTGTAAAAGAGAGATATTGGCAAGGAAAAGCTGTCTTGTACCTTTGCATTTTTCTCCCAAACGAAGGTCACTAGAAAGAAAATTTTAAAGCCTCCTGTTAGGCCATCATCTACACGACATAGCCCTGAATTTTCCAATGCGCAGCTCTTTGCAAAAGAGAGATATTGGCAAGGAAAAGCTGTCTTGTACCTTTGCATTTTTCTCCCAAACGAAGGTCACTAGAAAGAAAATTTTAAAGCCTCCTGTTAGGCCATCATCTACACGACATAGCCCTGAATTTTCCAATGCGTAGCTCTTTGCAAAAGAGAGATATTGGCAAGGAAAAGCTGTCTTGTACCATTGCATTTTTCTCCCAAACGAAGGACACTAGAAAGAAAATTTTAAAGCCTCCTGTTAGGCCATCATCTTCACGACATAGCCCTGAATTTTCCAATGCGCAGCTCTTTGCAAAAGAGAGATATTGGCAAGGAAAAGCTGTATAGTACCTTTGCATTTTTCTCCCAAACGAAGGTCACTAGAAAGAAAATTTTAAAGCCTCCTGTTAGGCCATCATCTACATGACATAGCCCTGAATTTTCCAATGCGTAGCTCTTTGCAAAAGAGAAATATTGGCAAGGAAAAGCTGTCTTGTACCATTGCATTTTTCTCCCAAACGAAGGACACTAGAAAGAAAATTTTAAAGCCTCCTGTTAGGCCATCATCTACACGACATAGCCCTGAATTTTCCAATGCGTAGCTCTTTGTAAAAGAGAGATATTGGCAAGGAAAAGCTATCTTGTGCCTTTGCATTTTTCTCCCAAACGAAGGACACTAGAATTAAAATTTTAAAGCATCCTGTTAGGCCATCATCTACATGACATAGCCCTGAATTTTCCAATGCGTAGCTCTTTGCAAAAGAGAGATATTGGCAAGGAAAAGCTGTCTTGTACCTTTGCATTTTTCTCCCAAACGAAGGACACTAGAAAGAACATTTTAAAGCCTCCTGTTAGGCCATCATCTACACGAAATAGCCCTGAATTTTCCAATGCGTAACTCTTTGCAAAAGAGAGATATTGGCATGGAAAAGCTTTCTTGTACCTTTGCATTTTTCTCCCAAACGAAGGTCACTAGAAAGAAAATTTTAAAGCCTCCTGTTAGGCCATCATCTACATGACATAGCCCTGAATTTTCCAATGCGTAGCTCTTTGCAAAAGAGAGATATTGGCAAGGAAAAGCTGTCTTGTACCTTTGCATTTTTCTCCCAAACGAAGGACACTAGAAAGAAAATTTTAAAGCCTCCTGTTAGGCCATCATCTACACGAAATAGCCCTGAATTTTCCAATGCGCAGCTCTTTGCAAAAGAGAGATATTGGCAAGGAAAAGCTGTCTTGTACCATTGCATTTTTCTCCCAAACGAAGGACACTAGAAAGAAAATTTTAAAGCCTCCTGTTAGGCCATCATCTACACGACATAGCCCTGAATTTTCCAATGCGCAGCTCTTTGCAAAAGAGAGATATTGGCAAGGAAAAGCTGTCTTGTACCTTTGCATTTTTCTCCCAAACGAAGGACACTAGAATTAAAATTTTAAAGCCTCCTGTTATGCCATCATCTACACGACATAGCCCTGAGTTTTCCAATGCGCAGCTATTTGCAAAAGAGAGATATTGGCAAGGAAAAGCTGTCAGGTACCTTTGCATTTTTCTCCCAAACGAAGGTCACTAGAAAGAAAATTTTAAAGCCTACTGTTAGGCCATCATCTACACGACATAGTCCTGAATTTTCCAATGCGTAGCTCTTTACAAAAGAGAGATATTGGCAAGGAAAAGCTGTCTAGTACCTTTGCATTTTTCTCCCAAACGAAGGACACTAGAAAGAAAATTTTAAAGCCTCCTGTTAGGCCATCATCTACACGACATAGCCCTGAATTTTCCAATGCGCAGCTCTTTGCAAAAGAGAGATATTGGCAAGGAAAAGCTTTCTTGTACCATTGCATTTTTCTCCCAAACGAAGGACACTAGAAAGAAAATTTTAAAGCCTCCTGTTAGGCCATCATCTACACGACATAGCCCTGAATTTTCCAATGCGCAGCTCTTTGCAAAAGAGAGATATTGGCAAGGAAAAGCTGTCTTGTACCTTTGCATTTTTCTCCCAAACGAAGGTCACTAGAAAGAAAATTTTAAAGCCTCCTGTTAGGCCATCATCTACACGACATAGCCCTGAATTTTCCAATGCGCAGCTCTTTGCAAAAGAGAGATATTGGCAAGGAAAAGCTGTCTTGTACCTTTGCATTTTTCTCCCAAACGAAGGTCACTAGAAAGAAAATTTTAAAGCCTCCTGTTAGGCCATCATCTACACGACATAGCCCTGAATTTTCCAATGCGTAGCTCTTTGCAAAAGAGAGATATTGGCAAGGAAAAGCTGTCTTGTACCATTGCATTTTTCTCCCAAACGAAGGACACTAGAAAGAAAATTTTAAAGCCTCCTGTTAGGCCATCATCTTCACGACATAGCCCTGAATTTTCCAATGCGCAGCTCTTTGCAAAAGAGAGATATTGGCAAGTAAAAGCTGTCTTGTACCTTTGCATTTTTCTCCCAAACGAAGGTCACTAGAAAGAACATTTTAAAGCCTCCTGTTAGGCCATCATCTACACGATATAGCCCTGAATTTTCCAATGCGCAGCTCTTTGCAAAAGAGAGATATTGGCAAGGAAAAGCTGTCTTGTACCTTTGAATTTTTCTCCCAAACGAAGGTCACTAGAAAGAAAATTTTAAAGCCTCCTGTTAGGCCATCATCTACACGACATAGCCCTGAATTTTCCAATGCGTAGCTCTTTGCAAAAGAGAGATATTGGCAAGGAAAAGCTGTCTTGTACCATTGCATTTTTCTCCCAAACGAAGGACACTAGAAAGAAAATTTTAAAGCCTCCTGTTAGGCCATCATCTTCACGACATAGCCCTGAATTTTCCAATGCGCAGCTCTTTGCAAAAGAGAGATATTGGCAAGTAAAAGCTGTCTTGTACCTTTGCATTTTTCTCCCAAACGAAGGTCACTAGAAAGAACATTTTAAAGCCTCCTGTTAGGCCATCATCTACACGATATAGCCCTGAATTTTCCAATGCGCAGCTCTTTGCAAAAGAGAGATATTGGCAAGGAAAAGCTGTCTTGTACCTTTGAATTTTTCTCCCAAACGAAGGTCACTAGAAAGAAAATTTTAAAGCCTCCTGTTAGGCCATCATCTACACGACATAGCCCTGAATTTTCCAATGCGTAGCTCTTTGCAAAAGAGAGATATTGGCAAGGAAAAGCTGTCTTGTACCTTTGCATTTTTCTCCCAAACGAAGGACACTAGAAAGAAAATTTTAAAGCCTCCTGTTAGGCCATCATCTACACGAAATAGCCCTGAATTTTCCAATGCGCAGCTCTTTGCAAAAGAGAGATATTGGCAAGGAAAAGCTGTCTTGTACCATTGCATTTTTCTCCCAAACGAAGGACACTAGAAAGAAAATTTTAAAGCCTCCTGTTAGGCCATCATCTACACGACATAGACCTGAATTTTCCAATGCGCAGCTCTTTGCAAAAGAGAGATATTGGCAAGGAAAAGCTGTCTTGTACCTTTGCATTTTTCTCCCAAACGAAGGACACTAGAATTAAAATTTTAAAGCCTCCTGTTATGCCATCATCTACACGACATAGCCCTGAATTTTCCAATGCGCAGCTCTTTGCAAAAGAGAGATATTGGCAAGGAAAAGCTGTCTTGTACCTTTGCATTTTTCTCCCAAACGAAGGTCACTAGAAAGAAAATGTTAAAGCCTCCCGTTAGGCCATCATCTACACGACATAGCCCTGAATTTTCCAATGCGCAGCTCTTTGCAAAAGAGAGATATTGGCAAGGTAAAGCTGTCTTGTACCATTGCATTTTTCTCCCAAACGAAGGACACTAGAAAGAAAATTTTAAAGCCTCCTGTTAGACCATCATCTACACGGCAAAGCCATGAATTTTCCAATGCGCAGCTCTTTGCAAAAGAGAGATATTGGCAAGGAAAAGCTGTCTTGTACCTTTGCATTTTTCTCCCAAACGAAGGACACTAGAATTAAAATTTTAAAGCCTCCTGTTAGGCCATCATCTACACGATATAGCCCTGAATTTTCCAATGCGCTGCTCTTTGCAAAAGAGAGATATTGGCAAGGAAAAGCTGTCTTGTACCTTTGCATTTTTCTCCCAAACGAAGGTCATTAGAATGAAAATTTTAAAGCCTCCTGTTAAGCCATCATCTACACGACATAGCCCTGAATTTTCCAATGCGTAGCTCTTTGCAAAAGAGAGATATTGGCAAGGAAAAGCTGTCTTGTACCTTTGCATTTTTCTCCCAAACGAAGGACACTAGAAAGAAATTTTTAAAGCCTCCTGTTAGGCCATCATCTACACGACATAGCCCTGAATTTTCCAATGCGCAGCTCTTTGCAAAAGAGAGATATTGGCAAGGAAAAGCTGTATAGTACCTTTGCATTTTTCTCCCAAACGAAGGTCACTAGAAAGAAAATTTTAAAGCCTCCTGTTAGGCCATCATCTACATGACATAGCCCTGAATTTTCCAATGCGTAGCTCTTTGCAAAAGAGAAATATTGGCAAGGAAAAGCTGTCTTGTACCATTGCATTTTTCTCCCAAACGAAGGACACTAGAAAGAAAATTTTAAAGCCTCCTGTTAGGCCATCATCTACACGACATAGCCCTGAATTTTCCAATGCGTAGCTCTTTGTAAAAGAGAGATATTGGCAAGGAAAAGCTATCTTGTGCCTTTGCATTTTTCTCCCAAACGAAGGACACTAGAATTAAAATTTTAAAGCCTCCTGTTAGGCCATCATCTACATGACATAGCCCTGAATTTTCCAATGCGTAGCTCTTTGCAAAAGAGAGATATTGGCAAGGAAAAGCTGTCTTGTACCTTTGCATTTTTCTCCCAAACGAAGGACACTAGAAAGAACATTTTAAAGCCTCCTGTTAGGCCATCATCTACACGAAATAGCCCTGAATTTTCCAATGCGTAACTCTTTGCAAAAGAGAGATATTGGCATGGAAAAGCTTTCTTGTACCTTTGCATTTTTCTCCCAAACGAAGGTCACTAGAAAGAAAATTTTAAAGCCTCCTGTTAGGCCATCATCTACATGACATAGCCCTGAATTTTCCAATGCGTAGCTCTTTGCAAAAGAGAGATATTGGCAAGGAAAAGCTGTCTTGTACCTTTGCATTTTTCTCCCAAACGAAGGACACTAGAAAGAAAATTTTAAAGCCTCCTGTTAGGCCATCATCTACACGAAATAGCCCTGAATTTTCCAATGCGCAGCTCTTTGCAAAAGAGAGATATTGGCAAGGAAAAGCTGTCTTGTACCATTGCATTTTTCTCCCAAACGAAGGACACTAGAAAGAAAATTTTAAAGCCTCCTGTTAGGCCATCATCTACACGACATAGCCCTGAATTTTCCAATGCGCAGCTCTTTGCAAAAGAGAGATATTGGCAAGGAAAAGCTGTCTTGTACCTTTGCATTTTTCTCCCAAACGAAGGACACTAGAATTAAAATTTTAAAGCCTCCTGTTATGCCATCATCTACACGACATAGCCCTGAGTTTTCCAATGCGCAGCTATTTGCAAAAGAGAGATATTGGCAAGGAAAAGCTGTCAGGTACCTTTGCATTTTTCTCCCAAACGAAGGTCACTAGAAAGAAAATTTTAAAGCCTACTGTTAGGCCATCATCTACACGACATAGTCCTGAATTTTCCAATGCGTAGCTCTTTACAAAAGAGAGATATTGGCAAGGAAAAGCTGTCTAGTACCTTTGCATTTTTCTCCCAAACGAAGGACACTAGAAAGAAAATTTTAAAGCCTCCTGTTAGGCCATCATCTACACGACATAGCCCTGAATTTTCCAATGCGCAGCTCTTTGCAAAAGAGAGATATTGGCAAGGAAAAGCTTTCTTGTACCATTGCATTTTTCTCCCAAACGAAGGACACTAGAAAGAAAATTTTAAAGCCTCCTGTTAGGCCATCATCTACACGACATAGCCCTGAATTTTCCAATGCGCAGCTCTTTGCAAAAGAGAGATATTGGCAAGGAAAAGCTGTCTTGTACCTTTGCATTTTTCTCCCAAACGAAGGTCACTAGAAAGAAAATTTTAAAGCCTCCTGTTAGGCCATCATCTACACGACATAGCCCTGAATTTTCCAATGCGTAGCTCTTTGCAAAAGAGAGATATTGGCAAGGAAAAGCTGTCTTGTACCTTTGAATTTTTCTCCCAAACGAAGGACACTAGAATTAAAATTTTAAAGCCTCCTGTTATGCCATCATCTACACGACATAGCCCTGAATTTTCCAATGCGCAGCTCTTTGCAAAAGAGAGATATTGGCAAGGAAAAGCTGTCTTGTACCATTGCATTTTTCTCCCAAACGAAGGACACTAGAAAGAAAATTTTAAAGCCTCCTGTTAGGCCATCATCTACACGACATAGCCCTGAATTTTCCAATGCGCAGCTCTTTGCAAAAGAGAGATATTGGCAAGGAAAAGCTGTCTTGTACCTTTGCATTTTTCTCCCAAACGAAGGACACTAGAATTAAAATTTTAAAGCCTCCTGTTATGCCATCATCTACACGACATAGCCCTGAGTTTTCCAATGCGCAGCTATTTGCAAAAGAGAGATATTGGCAAGGAAAAGCTGTCAGGTACCTTTGCATTTTTCTCCCAAACGAAGGTCACTAGAAAGAAAATTTTAAAGCCTACTGTTAGGCCATCATCTACACGACATAGTCCTGAATTTTCCAATGCGTAGCTCTTTACAATAGAGAGATATTGGCAAGGAAAAGCTGTCTAGTACCTTTGCATTTTTCTCCCAAACGAAGGACACTAGAAAGAAAATTTTAAAGCCTCCTGTTAGGCCATCATCTACACGACATAGCCCTGAATTTTCCAATGCGCAGCTCTTTGCAAAAGAGAGATATTGGCAAGGAAAAGCTTTCTTGTACCATTGCATTTTTCTCCCAAACGAAGGACACTAGAAAGAAAATTTTAAAGCCTCCTGTTAGGCCATCATCTACACGACATAGCCCTGAATTTTCCAATGCGCAGCTCTTTGCAAAAGAAAGATATTGGCAAGGAAAAGCTGTCTTGTACCTTTGCATTTTTCTCCCAAACGAAGGTCACTAGAAAGAAAATGTTAAAGCCTCCTGTTAGGCCATCATCTACACGACATAGCCCTGAATTTTCCAATGCGTAGCTCTTTGCAAAAGAGAGATATTGGCAAGGAAAAGCTGTCTTGTACCATTGCATTTTTCTCCCAAACGAAGGACACTAGAAAGAAAATTTTAAAGCCTCCTGTTAGGCCATCATCTACACGACATAGCCCTGAATTTTCCAATGCGTAGCTCTTTGCAAAAGAGAGATATTGGCAAGGAAAAGCTGTCTTGTACCATTGCATTTTTCTCCCAAACGAAGGACACTAGAAAGAAAATTTTAAAGCCTCCTGTTAGGCCATCATCTACACGACATAGCCCTGAATTTTCCAATGCGCAGCTCTTTGCAAAAGAGAGATATTGGCAAGGAAAAGCTGTCTTGTACCTTTGCATTTTTCTCCCAAACGAAGGTCACTAGAAAGAAAATTTTAAAGCCTCCTGTTAGGCCATCATCTACACGACATAGCCCTGAATTTTCCAATGCGCAGCTCTTTGCAAAAGTGAGATATTGGCAAGGAAAAGCTGTCTTGTACCTTTGCATTTTTCTCCCAAACGAAGGTCACTAGAAAGAAAATTTTATAGCCTCCTGTTAGGCCATCATCTACACGACATAGCCCTGAATTTTCCAATGCGTAGCTCTTTGCAAAAGAGAGATATTGGCAAGGAAAAGCTGTCTTGTACCTTTGCATTTTTCTCCCAAACGAAGGACACTAGAAAGAAAATTTTAAAGCCTCCTGTTAGGCCATCATCTACACGACATAGCCCTGCATTTTCCAATGCGTAGCTCTTTGCAAAAGAGAGATATTGGCAAGGAAAAGCTGTCTTGTACCATTGCATTTTTCTCCCAAACGAAGGACACTAGAAAGAAAATTTTAAAGCCTCCTGTTAGGCCATCATCTACACGACATAGCCCTGAATTTTCCAATGCGTAGCTCTTTGTAAAAGAGAGATATTGGCAAGGAAAAGCTGTCTTGTACCTTTGCATTTTTCTCCCAAACGAAGGTCACTAGAAAGAAAATTTTAAAGCCTCCTGTTAGGCCATCATCTACACGACATAGCCCTGAATTTTCCAATGCGCAGCTCTTTGCAAAAGAGAGATATTGGCAAGGAAAAGCTGTCTTGTACCTTTGCATTTTTCTCCCAAACGAAGGTCACTAGAAAGAAAATTTTAAAGCCTCCTGTTAGGCCATCATCTACACGACATAGCCCTGAATTTTCCAATGCGTAGCTCTTTGCAAAAGAGAGATATTGGCAAGGAAAAGCTGTCTTGTACCATTGCATTTTTCTCCCAAACGAAGGACACTAGAAAGAAAATTTTAAAGCCTCCTGTTAGGCCATCATCTACACGACATAGCCCTGAATTTTCCAATGCGCAGCTCTTTGCAAAAGAGAGATATTGGCAAGGAAAAGCTGTCTTGTACCTTTGCATTTTTCTCCCAAACGAAGGTCACTAGAAAGAAAATTTTAAAGCCTCCTGTTAGGCCATCATCTACACGATATAGCCCTGAATTTTCCAATGCGCAGCTCTTTGCAAAAGAGAGATATTGGCAAGGAAAAGCTGTCTTGTACCTTTGCATTTTTCTCCCAAACGAAGGTCACTAGAAAGAAAATTTTAAAGCCTCCTGTTAGGCCATCATCTACACGACATAGCCCTGAATTTTCCAATGCGTAGCTCTTTGCAAAAGAGAGATATTGGCAAGGAAAAGCTGTCTTGTACCTTTGCATTTTTCTCCCAAACGAAGGTCACTAGAAAGAAAATTTTAAAGCCTCCTGTTAGGCCATCATCTACACGACATAGCCCTGAATTTTCCAATGCGCAGCTCTTTGCAAAAGTGAGATATTGGCAAGGAAAAGCTGTCTTGTACCTTTGCATTTTTCTCCCAAACGAAGGTCACTAGAAAGAAAATTTTATAGCCTCCTGTTAGGCCATCATCTACACGACATAGCCCTGAATTTTCCAATGCGTAGCTCTTTGCAAAAGAGAGATATTGGCAAGGAAAAGCTGTCTTGTACCTTTGCATTTTTCTCCCAAACGAAGGACACTAGAAAGAAAATTTTAAAGCCTCCTGTTAGGCCATCATCTACACGACATAGCCCTGAATTTTCCAATGCGTAGCTCTTTGCAAAAGAGAGATATTGGCAAGGAAAAGCTGTCTTGTACCATTGCATTTTTCTCCCAAACGAAGGACACTAGAAAGAAAATTTTAAAGCCTCCTGTTAGGCCATCATCTACACGACATAGCCCTGAATTTTCCAATGCGTAGCTCTTTGTAAAAGAGAGATATTGGCAAGGAAAAGCTGTCTTGTACCTTTGCATTTTTCTCCCAAACGAAGGTCACTAGAAAGAAAATTTTAAAGCCTCCTGTTAGGCCATCATCTACACGACATAGCCCTGAATTTTCCAATGCGCAGCTCTTTGCAAAAGAGAGATATTGGCAAGGAAAAGCTGTCTTGTACCTTTGCATTTTTCTCCCAAACGAAGGTCACTAGAAAGAAAATTTTAAAGCCTCCTGTTAGGCCATCATCTACACGACATAGCCCTGAATTTTCCAATGCGTAGCTCTTTGCAAAAGAGAGATATTGGCAAGGAAAAGCTGTCTTGTACCATTGCATTTTTCTCCCAAACGAAGGACACTAGAAAGAAAATTTTAAAGCCTCCTGTTAGGCCATCATCTACACGACATAGCCCTGAATTTTCCAATGCGCAGCTCTTTGCAAAAGAGAGATATTGGCAAGGAAAAGCTGTCTTGTACCTTTGCATTTTTCTCCCAAACGAAGGTCACTAGAAAGAAAATTTTAAAGCCTCCTGTTAGGCCATCATCTACACGATATAGCCCTGAATTTTCCAATGCGCAGCTCTTTGCAAAAGAGAGATATTGGCAAGGAAAAGCTGTCTTGTACCATTGCATTTTTCTCCCAAACGAAGGACACTAGAAAGAAAATTTTAAAGCCTCCTGTTAGGCCATCATCTACACGACATAGCCCAGAATTTTCCAATGCGCAGCTCTTTGCAAAAGAGAGATATTGGCAAGGAAAAGCTGTCTTGTACCTTTGCATTTTTCTCCCAAACGAAGGTCACTAGAAAGAAAATTTTAAAGCCTCCTGTTAGGCCATCATCTACACGACATAGCCCTGAATTTTCCAATGCGCAGCTCTTTGCAAAAGAGAGATATTGGCAAGGAAAAGCTGTCTTGTACCTTTGCATTTTTCTCCCAAACGAAGGTCACTAGAAAGAAAATTTTAAAGCCTCCTGTTAGGCCATCATCTACACGACATAGCCCTGAATTTTCCAATGCGTAGCTCTTTGCAAAAGAGAGATATTGGCAAGGAAAAGCTGTCTTGTACCTTTGCATTTTTCTCCCAAACGAAGGTCACTAGAAAGAAAATTTTAAAGCCTCCTGTTAGGCCATCATCTACACGACATAGCCCTGAATTTTCCAATGCGCAGCTCTTTGCAAAAGTGAGATATTGGCAAGGAAAAGCTGTCTTGTACCTTTGCATTTTTCTCCCAAACGAAGGTCACTAGAAAGAAAATTTTATAGCCTCCTGTTAGGCCATCATCTACACGACATAGCCCTGAATTTTCCAATGCGTAGCTCTTTGCAAAAGAGAGATATTGGCAAGGAAAAGCTGTCTTGTACCTTTGCATTTTTCTCCCAAACGAAGGACACTAGAAAGAAAATTTTAAAGCCTCCTGTTAGGCCATCATCTACACGACATAGCCCTGAATTTTCCAATGCGTAGCTCTTTGCAAAAGAGAGATATTGGCAAGGAAAAGCTGTCTTGTACCATTGCATTTTTCTCCCAAACGAAGGACACTAGAAAGAAAATTTTAAAGCCTCCTGTTAGGCCATCATCTACACGACATAGCCCTGAATTTTCCAATGCGTAGCTCTTTGTAAAAGAGAGATATTGGCAAGGAAAAGCTGTCTTGTACCTTTGCATTTTTCTCCCAAACGAAGGTCACTAGAAAGAAAATTTTAAAGCCTCCTGTTAGGCCATCATCTACACGACATAGCCCTGAATTTTCCAATGCGCAGCTCTTTGCAAAAGAGAGATATTGGCAAGGAAAAGCTGTCTTGTACCTTTGCATTTTTCTCCCAAACGAAGGTCACTAGAAAGAAAATTTTAAAGCCTCCTGTTAGGCCATCATCTACACGACATAGCCCTGAATTTTCCAATGCGTAGCTCTTTGCAAAAGAGAGATATTGGCAAGGAAAAGCTGTCTTGTACCATTGCATTTTTCTCCCAAACGAAGGACACTAGAAAGAAAATTTTAAAGCCTCCTGTTAGGCCATCATCTACACGACATAGCCCTGAATTTTCCAATGCGCAGCTCTTTGCAAAAGAGAGATATTGGCAAGGAAAAGCTGTCTTGTACCTTTGCATTTTTCTCCCAAACGAAGGTCACTAGAAAGAAAATTTTAAAGCCTCCTGTTAGGCCATCATCTACACGATATAGCCCTGAATTTTCCAATGCGCAGCTCTTTGCAAAAGAGAGATATTGGCAAGGAAAAGCTGTCTTGTACCTTTGCATTTTTCTCCCAAACGAAGGTCACTAGAAAGAAAATTTTAAAGCCTCCTGTTAGGCCATCATCTACACGACATAGCCCTGAATTTTCCAATGCGTAGCTCTTTGCAAAAGAGAGATATTGGCAAGGAAAAGCTGTCTTGTACCTTTGCATTTTTCTCCCAAACGAAGGTCACTAGAAAGAAAATTTTAAAGCCTCCTGTTAGGCCATCATCTACACGACATAGCCCTGAATTTTCCAATGCGTAGCTCTTTGCAAAAGAGAGATATTGGCAAGGAAAAGCTGTCTTGTACCATTGCATTTTTCTCCCAAACGAAGGACACTAGAAAGAAAATTTTAAAGCCTCCTGTTAGGCCATCATCTACACGACATAGCCCTGAATTTTCCAATGCGTAGCTCTTTGTAAAAGAGAGATATTGGCAAGGAAAAGCTGTCTTGTACCTTTGCATTTTTCTCCCAAACGAAGGTCACTAGAAAGAAAATTTTAAAGCCTCCTGTTAGGCCATCATCTACACGACATAGCCCTGAATTTTCCAATGCGCAGCTCTTTGCAAAAGAGAGATATTGGCAAGGAAAAGCTGTCTTGTACCTTTGCATTTTTCTCCCAAACGAAGGTCACTAGAAAGAAAATTTTAAAGCCTCCTGTTAGGCCATCATCTACACGACATAGCCCTGAATTTTCCAATGCGTAGCTCTTTGCAAAAGAGAGATATTGGCAAGGAAAAGCTGTCTTGTACCATTGCATTTTTCTCCCAAACGAAGGACACTAGAAAGAAAATTTTAAAGCCTCCTGTTAGGCCATCATCTACACGACATAGCCCTGAATTTTCCAATGCGCAGCTCTTTGCAAAAGAGAGATATTGGCAAGGAAAAGCTGTCTTGTACCTTTGCATTTTTCTCCCAAACGAAGGTCACTAGAAAGAAAATTTTAAAGCCTCCTGTTAGGCCATCATCTACACGATATAGCCCTGCATTTTCCAATGCGCAGCTCTTTGCAAAAGAGAGATATTGGCAAGGAAAAGCTGTCTTGTACCTTTGCATTTTTCTCCCAAACAAAGGTCACTAGAAAGAAAATTTTAAAGCCTCCTGTTAGGCCATCATCTACACGACATAGCCCTGAATTTTCCAATGCGTAGCTCTTTGCAAAAGAGAGATATTGGCAAGGAAAAGCTGTCTTGTACCTTTGCATTTTTCTCCCAAACGAAGGTCACTAGAAAGAAAATTTTAAAGCCTCCTGTTAGGCCATCATCTACACGACATAGCCCTGAATTTTCCAATGCGCAGCTCTTTGCAAAAGTGAGATATTGGCAAGGAAAAGCTGTCTTGTACCTTTGCATTTTTCTCCCAAACGAAGGTCACTAGAAAGAAAATTTTATAGCCTCCTGTTAGGCCATCATCTACACGACATAGCCCTGAATTTTCCAATGCCAGCATATTTTTTTTCTCTGCAACCCACTGCTAAATTGTGCTTCCTAGCTGTTTTTTATAAAATCACTGAATCAAATCTAACTCTGATTACATCAGAGAAGGCCAGGTACCCTACACAATAAGAGGGGGTTTGAAATTTTGACTTGTCTACTTAAATATCACCAAAATCTGATCACAAGGTCAATTACGTCCCTGGGTGGGATTGAACCATCAACCTTTTGGTTAATAGTCGTACACACTAACCGATTGCGCCACAGAGACACTTTGCAAAAAGTACATACTGACAAAGGCTAATAAGCATACATCTAGAACGTTTCCTAGAAAAACATTAAAAAATCAATAATCTGGAGAGTTTTTGTAAGATGTTTCTTCCATCAACCAACGAATAAACACATTGGTACTTTCCCATGATGAGTGAGTGCTTCAGGATCTCTTGCACTTACATGTGCAGCAGAGTACAGCAATGGAAGCATGCTGGGCCCATAACCCAGAGGTAGGCAGATTGAAACTATCCTCTGCTATATGCATATTTTTTTTTGTTAATTAAAGTAATCCAAAACTGGGATTGATATTTTGGCTCTTTTATTTTTACTTAAAGTACAATAACTTTTACCATTTTAATTTGTTTTAATAGTATATTGACAGTATTGTTTTCTTTCAAAAATCCACTTCATTTTCTTTACCCTATTATTAAAATGGTAATTGACAAAAACAAACTACATTGTCACCAGAAGAGCAATACAAAATGTACAAGTGATATATTAAAATCATCTTTCCAGCTTGAATTTCAATGATGCATTGGGGCAACGATTTTGTGAGAAACATCTTCACCCTTAAATAAAGATTTTCTTAATTCCTTACCTGTGTGCTAATTAGATATCACCTTGTTTTCACATTAAACAGACTTCCACATGAGAAAGCAGCAAGGATGCAGTGGCGTTAATGTTTCCTGGTGTCAACTTGTATTATTTCAGTAGACATTGAAATGAGGATGCATCTTGCTGCCTTTCCAATGAAGCAAGTTTAATTTAGTAATAGGTGAAAAAACATCCTTACAAAGGTGTTAATCAGAGACTTTGCTTTGTGGACACTTTTCAGAGAACAAATTTGTTAGCATAAAAATAAAGCCAGAAAATGAAGAGCTGTTTAATCACTCAATTGGATTTTTCTGCCAGCATATTTTTTTTCTCTGCAACCCACTGCTAAATTGTGCTTCCTAGCTGTTTTTATAAAATCACTGAATCAAATCTAACTCTGATTACATCAGAGAAGGCCAGGTACCCTACACCATAACAGGGGGTTTGAAATTTTGACTTGTCTACTTAAAGATCACCAAAATCTGATAACAAGGTCAATTACGTACCTGGGTGGGATTGAACCACCAACCTTTTGGTTAATAGCCGTACACACTAACTAATTGCGCCACAGAGACACATTGCGAAAGTATATACTGACAAAGGCTAATAAGCATTCATCTAAAACGTTTCCTAGAAAAACTTTAAAAAGTCAATAATCTGGAGAGTTTTTGTAAGATGTTTCTTCCATCAACCAACGAAGAAACACATTGGTACTTTCCCATGATGAGTGAGTGCTTCAGGATCTCTTGCACTTACATGTGCAGCAGAGTACAGCAATGGAAGCATGCTGGGCCCATAACCCAGAGGTAGGCAGATTGAAACTATCCTCTGCTATATGCATATTTTTTTTTGTTAATTAAAGTAATCCAAAACTGGGATTGATATTTTGTCTCTTTTATTTTTACTTAAAGTACAATAACTTTTACCATTTTAATTTGTTTTAATAGTATATTGACAGTATTGTTTTCTTTCAAAAATCCACTTCATTTTCTTTACCCTATTATTAAAATGGTAATTGACAAAAACAAACTACATTGTCACCAGAAGAGCAATACAAAATGTACAAGTGATATATTAAAATCATCTTTCCAGCTTGAATTTCAATGATGCATTGGGGCAACGATTTTGTGAGAAACATCTTCACCCTTAAATAAAGATTTTCTTAATTCCTTACCTGTGTGCTAATTAGATATCACCTTGTTTTCACATTAAACAGACTTCCACATGAGAAAGCAGCAAGGATGCAGTGGCGTTAATGTTTCCTGGTGTCAACTTGTATTATTTCAGTAGACATTGAAATGAGGATGCATCTTGCTGCCTTTCCAATGAAGCAAGTTTAATTTAGTAATAGGTGAAAAAACATCCTTACAAAGGTGTTAATCAGAGACTTTGCTTTGTGGACACTTTTCAGAGAACAAATTTGTTAGCATAAAAATAAAGCCAGAAAATGAAGAGCTGTTTAATCACTCAATTGGATTTTTCTGCCAGCATATTTCTTTTTCTCTGCAACCCACTGCTAAATTGTGCTTCCTAGCTGTTTTTATAAAATCACTGAATCAAATCTAACTCTGATTACATCAGAGAAGGCCAGGTACCCTACACCATAACAGGGGGTTTGAAATTTTGACTTGTCTACTTAAAGATCACCAAAATCTGATAACAAGGTCAATTACGTACCTGGGTGGGATTGAACCACCAACCTTTTGGTTAATAGCCGTACACACTAACTAATTGCGCCACAGAGACACATTGCGAAAGTATATACTGACAAGGGCTAATAAGCATTCATCTAAAACGTTTCCTAGAAAAACTTTAAAAAGTCAATAATCTGGAGAGTTTTTGTAAGATGTTTCTTCCATCAACCAACGAAGAAACACATTGGTACTTTCCCATGATAAGTGAGTGCTTCAGGATCTCTTGCACTTACATGTGCAGCAGAGTACAGCAATGGAAGCATGCTGGGCCCATAACCCAGAGGTAGGCAGATTGAAACTATCCTTTGCTATATGCTTTTTTTTGTTAATTAAAGTAATCCAAAACTGGGATTGATATTTTGGCTCTTTTATTTTTACTTAAAGTACAATAACTTTTACCATTTTAATTTGTTTTAATAGTATATTGACAGTATTGTTTTCTTTCAAAAATCCACTTAATTTTCTTTACCCTATTATTAAAATGGTAATTGACAAAAACAAACTACATTGTCACCAGAAGAGCAATACAAAATGTACAAGTGATATATTAAAATCATCTTTCCAGCTTGAATTTCAATGATGCATTCGGGCAACGATTTTGTGAGAAACATCTTCACCCTTAAATAAAGATTTTCTTAATTCCTTACCTGTGTGATAATTAGATATCACCTTGTTTTCGCATTAAACAGACTTCCACATGAGAAAGCAGCAAGGATGCAGTGGCGTTAATGTTTCCTTGTGTCAACTTGTATTATTTCAGTAGACATTGAAATGAGGATGCATCTTGCTGCCTTTCCAATGAAGCAAGTTTAATTTAGTAATAGGTGAAAAACCATCCTTACAAAGGTGTTAATCAGAGACTTGGCTTTGTGGACACTTTTCAGAGAACAAATTTGTTAGCATAAAAATAAAGCCAGAAAATGAAGAGCTGTTTAATCACTCAATTGGATTTTTCTGCCAGCATATTTTTTTTCTCTGCAAACCACTGCTAAATTGTGCTTCCTAGCTGTTTTTATAAAATCAATGAATCAAATCTAACTCTGATTACATCAGAGAAGGCCAGGTACCCTACACCATAAGAGGGGGTTTGAAATTTTGACTTGTCTACTTAAAGATCACCAAAATTTGATAACAAGATCAATTACATCCCTGGGTGGGATTGAACCACCAACCTTTTAGTTAATAGCCGTACACACTAACTGATTGCGCCACAGAGACACTTTGCGAGAGGGCATACTGACAAAGGCTAATAAGCATTCATCTAAAACGTTTCCTAGAAAAACTTTAAAAAGTCAATAATCTGGAGAGTTTTTGTAAGATGTTTCTTCCATCAACCAACAAAGAAACACATTGGTACTTTCCCATGATGAGTGAGTGCTTCAGGATCTCTTGCACTTACATGTGCAGCAGAGTACAGCAATGGAAGCATGCTGGGCTCATAACCCAGAGGTAGGCAGATTGAAACTATCCTCTGCTGTATGCTTTTTTTTTTTTAATTAAAGTAATCCAAAACTGAGATTGATATTTTGGCTCTTTTATTTTTACTTAAAGTACAATAACTTTTACCATTTTAATTTGTTTTAATAGTATATTGACAGTATTGTTTTCTTTCAAAAATCCACTTAATTTTCTTTACCCTATTATTAAAATGGTAATTGACAAAAACAAACTACATTGTCACCAGAAGAGCAATACAAAATGTACAAGTGATATATTAAAATCATCTTTCCAGCTTGAATTTCAATGATGCATTGGGGCAACGATTTTGTGAGAAACATCTTCACCCTTAAATAAAGATTTTCTTAATTCCTTACCTGTGTGCTAATTAGATATCACCTTGTTTTCGCATTAAACAGACTTCCACATGAGAAAGCAGCAAGGATGCAGTGGCGTTAATGTTTCCTGGTGTCAACCTGTATTATTTCAGTAGACATTGAAATGAGGATACATCTTGCTGCCTTTCCAATGAAGCAAGTTTAATTTAGTAATAGGTGAAAAACCATCCCTACAAAGGTGTTAATCAGAGACTTGGCTTTGTGGACACTTTTCAGAGAACAAATTTGTTAGCATAAAAATAAAGCCAGAAAATGAAGAGCTGTTTAATCACTCAATTGGATTTTTTTTGCCAGCATATTTTTTTTCTCTGCAACCAACTGCTAAATTGTGCTTCCTAGCTGTTTTTTATAAAATCACTGAATCAAATCTAACTCTGATTACATCAGAGAAGGCCAGGTACCCTACACAATAAGAGGGGGTTTGAAATTTTGACTTGTCTACTTAAATATCACCAAAATCTGATCACAAGGTCAATTACGTCCCTGGGTGGGATTGAACCACCAACCTTTTGGTTAATAGTCGAACACACTAACCGATTGCGCCACAGAGACACTTTGCAAAAAGTATATACTGACAAAGGCTAATAAGCATACATCTAGAACGTTTCCTAGAAAAACATTAAAAAATTAATAATCTGGAGAGTTTTTGTAAGATGTTTCTTCCATCAACCAACGAATAAACACATTGGTACTTTCCCATGATGAGTGAGTGCTTCAGGATCTCTTGCACTTACATGTGCAGCATAGTACTGCAATGGAAGCATGCTGGAACCATAACCCAGAGGTAGGCAGATTGAAACTATCCTTTGCTATATGCATTTTTTTTGTTAATTTAAGTAATCAAAACTGGGATTGATATTTTTGCTCTTTTATTTTTACTTAAAGTACAATAACTTTTACCATTTTAATTTGTTTTAATAGTATATTGACAGTATAGTTTTCTTTCAAAAATCCACTTAATTTTCTTTACCCTATTATTAAAATGGTAATTGACAAAAAAAACTACATTGTCACCAGAAGAGCAATACAAAATGTACAAGTGATATATTAAAATCATCTTTCCAGCTTGAATTTCAATGATGCATTGGGGCAACAATTTTGTGAGAAACATCTTCACCCTTTAATAAAGATTTTCGTAATTCCTTACCTGTGTGCTAATTAGATATCACCTTGTTTTCACATTAAACAGACTTCCACATGAGAAAGCAGCAAGTATGCAGTGGCGTTAATGTTACCTGGTTTCAACCTGTATTATTTCAGTAGACATTGAAATGAGGATGCATCTTGCTGCCTTTCCAATGAAGCAAGTTTAATTTAGTAATAGGTGAAAAACCATCCCTACAAAGGTGTTAATCAGAGACTTGGCTTTGTGGACACTTTTCAGAGAACAAATTTGTTAGCATAAAAATAAAGCCAGAAAATGAAGAGCTGTTTAATCACGCAATTTGATTTTTTTGCCAGCATATTTCATTTTCTCTGCAACCCACTGCTAAATTGTGCTTCCTAGATGTTTTTATAAAATCATTAAATCAAATCTAACTCTGATTACATCAGAGAAGGCCAGGTACCCTACACAATAACAGGGGGTATGAAATTTGACTTGTCTACTTAAAGATCACCAAAATCTGATAACAAGGTCAATTACGTCCCTTGGTGGGATTGAACCACCAACCTTTTGGTTAATAGCCGTACACACTAACTGATTGCGCCACAGAGACACTTTGCAAAAGTACATACTGACAAATGCTAATAAGCATTCATCTAAAACGTTTCCTAGAAAAACTTAAAAAAAGTCAATAATCTGGAGAGTTTTTGTAAGATGTTTCTTCTATCAACCAACGAAGAAACACATTGGTACTTTCCCATGATGAGTGAGTGCTTCAGGATCTCTTGCACTTACATGTGCAGCAGAGTACAGCAATGGAAGCATGCTGGGCCCATAACCCAGAGGTAGGCAGATTGAAACTATCCTTTGCTATATGCTTTTTTTTTGTTAATTAAAGTAATCCAAAACTGGGATTGATATTTTGGCTCTTTTATTTTTACTTAAAGTACAATAACTTTTACCATTTTAATTTGTTTTAATAGTATATTGACAGTATTGTTTTCTTTCAAAAATCCACTTCATTTTCTTTACCCTATTATTAAAATGGTAATTGACAAAAACAAACTACATTGTCACCAGAAGAGCAATACAAAATGTACAAGTGATATATTAAAATCATCTTTCCAGCTTGAATTTCAATGATGCATTGGGGCAACGATTTTGTGGGAAACATCTTCACCCTTAAATTAAAGATTTTCTTAATTCCTTACCTGTGTGATAATTAGATATCACCTTGTTTTTGCATTAAACAGACTTCCACATGAGAAAGCAGCAAGGATGCAGTGGCGTTAATGTTTCCTGGTGTCAACTTGTATTATTTCAGTAGACATTGAAATGAGGATGCATCTTGCTGCCTTTCCAATGAAGCAAGTTTAATTTAGTAATAGGTGAAAAACCATCCTTACAAAGGTGTTAATCAGAGACTTGGCTTTGTGGACACTTTTCAGAGAACAAATTTGTTAGCATAAAAATAAAGCCAGAAAATGAAGAGCTGTTTAATCACTCAATTGGATTTTTCTGCCAGCATATTTTTTTTTTTCTGCAAACCACTGCTAAATTGTGCTCCCTAGCTGTTTTTATAAAATCAATGAATCAAATCTAACTCTGATTACATCAGAGAAGGCCAGGTACCCTACACCATAAGAGGGGGTTTGAAATTTTGACTTGTCTACTTAAAGATCACCAAAATCTGATAACAAGATCAATTACATCCCTGGGTGAGATTGAACCACCAACCTTTTAGTTAATAGCCGTACACACTAACTGATTGCGCCACAGAGACACTTTGCGAAAGGGTATACTGACCAAGGCTAATAAGCATTCATCTAAAACGTTTCCTAGAAAAACTTTAAAAAGTCAATAATCTGGAGAGTTTTTGTAAGATGTTTCTTCCATCAACCAACGAAGAAACACATTGGTACTTTCCCATGATGAGTGAGTGCTTCAGGATCTCTTGCACTTACATGTGCAGCAGAGTACAGCAATGGAAGCATGCTGGGCTCATAACCCAGAGGTAGGCAGATTGAAACTATCCTCTGCTGTATGCTTTTTTTTTTAATTAAAGTAATCCAAAACTGGGATTGATATTTTGGCTCTTTTATTTTTACTTAAAGTACAATAACTTTTACCATTTTAATTTGTTTTAATAGTATATTGACAGTATTGTTTTCTTTCAAAAATCCACTTAATTTTCTTTACCCTATTATTAAAATGGTAATTGACAAAAACAAACTACATTGTCACCAGAAGAGCAATACAAAATGTACAAGTGATATATTAAAATCATCTTTCCAGCTTGAATTTCAATGATGCATTGGGGCAACGATTTTGTGAGAAACATCTTCACCCTTAAATAAAGATTTTCTTAATTCCTTACCTGTGTGCTAATTAGATATCACCTTGTTTTAGCATTAAACAAACTTCCACATGAGAAAGCAGCAAGGATGCAGTGGCGTTAATGTTTCCTGGTGTCAACTTGTATTATTTCAGTAGACATTGAAATGAGGATGCATCTTGCTGCCTTTCCAATGAAGAAAGTTTAATTTAGTAATAGGTGAAAAACCATCCCTACAAAGGTGTTAATCAGAGTCTTGGCTTTGTGGACACTTTTCAGAGAACAAATTTGTTAGCATAAAAATAAAGCCAGAAAATGAAGAGCTGTTTAATCACTCAATTGGATTTTTTTTGCCAGCATATTTTTTTTCTCTGCAACCCACTGCTAAATTGTGCTTCCTAGCTGTTTTTTTATAAAATCACTGAATCAAATCTAACTCTGATTACATCAGAGAAGGCCAGGTACCCTACACAATAAGAGGGGGTTTGACATTTTGACTTGTCTACTTAAATATCACCAAAATCTGATCACAAGGTCAATTACGTTCCTGGGTGGGATTGAACCACCAACCTTTTGGTTAATAGCCTTACACTCTAACCAATTGCACCACAGAGACACTTTGCAAAAAGTACATACTGACAAAGGCTAATAAGCATTCATCAAGAACGTTTCCTAGAAAAACTTTAAAAAGTCAATAATCTGGAGAGTTTTTGTAAGATGTTTCTTCCATCAACCAATGAAGAAACACATTGGTACTTTCCCATGATGAGTGAGTGCTTCAGGATCTCTTGCACTTACATGTGCAGCAGAGTACAGCAATGGAAGCATGCTGGGCTCATAACCCAGAGGTAGGCAGATTGAAACTATCCTCTGCTGTATGCTTTTTTTTTAATTAAAGTAATCCAAAACTGGGATTGATATTTTGGCTCTTTTATTTTTACTTAAAGTACAATAACTTTTACCATTTTAATTTGTTTTAATAGTATATTGACAGTATTGTTTTCTTTCAAAAATCCACTTAATTTTCTTTACCCTATTATTAAAATGGTAATTGACAAAAACAAACTACATTGTCACCAGAAGAGCAATACAAAATGTACAAGTGATATATTAAAATCATCTTTCCAGCTTGAATTTCAATGATGCATTGGGGCAACGATTTTGTGAGAAACATCTTCACCCTTAAATAAAGATTTTCTTAATTCCTTACCTGTGTGCTAATTAGATATCACATTGTTTTCACATTAAACAGACTTCCACATGAGAAAGCAGCAAGGATGCAGTGGCGTTAATGTTTCCTGGTGTCAACCTGTATTATTTCAGTAGACATTGAAATGAGGATGCATCTTGTTGCCTTTCCAATGAAGCAAGTTTAATTTAGTAATAGGTGAAAAACCATCCCTACAAAAGTGTTAATCAGAGACTTGGCTTTGTGGACACATTTCAGAGAACAAATTTGTTAGCATAAAAATAAAGCCAGAAAATGAAGAGCTGTTTAATCACTCAATTGTATTTTTTTGCCAGCATATTTTTTTTATCTGCAACCCACTGCTAAATTGTGCTTCCTAGCTGTTTTTTATAAAATCACTGAATCAAATCTAACTCTGATTACATCAGAGAAGGCCAGGTACCCTACACAATAAGAGGGGGTTTGAAATTTTGACTTGTCTACTTAAATATCACCAAAATCTTATCACAAGGTCAATTACATTCCTGGGTGGGATTGAACCACCAACCTTTTGGTTAATAGCCTTACACACTAACCAATTGCACCACAGAGACACTTTGCAAAAGTACATACTGACAAAGGCTAATAAGCATTCATCTAGAACGTTTCCTAGAAAAACTTTAAAAAGTCAATAATCTGGAGAGTTTTTGTAAGATGTTTCTTCCATCAACCAACGAAGAAACACCTTGGTACTTTCCCATGATGAGTGAGTGCTTCAGGATCTCTTGCACTTACATGTGCAGCAGAGTACAGCAATGGAAGCATGCTGAGCCCATAACCCAGAGGTAGGCAGATTGAAACTATCCTCTGCTATATGCATATTTTTTTGTTAATTAAAGTAATCCAAAACTGGGATTGATATTTTGCCTCTTTTATTTTTACTTAAAGTACAATAACTTTTACCAATTAATTTGTTTTAATAGTATATTGACAGTATTGTTTTCTTTCAAAAATCCACTTAATTTTCTTTACCCTATTATTAAAATGGTAATTGACAAAAACAAACTACATTGTCACCAGAAGAGCAATACAAAATGTACAAGTGATATATTAAAATCATCTTTCCAGCTTGAATTTCAATGATGCATTGGGGCAACGATTTTGTGAGAAACATCTTCACCCTTAAATAAAGATTTTCTTAATTCCTTGCTTGTGTGCTAATTAGATATCACCTTGTTTTCACATTAAACAGACTTCCACATGAGAAAGCAGCAAGGATGCAGTGGCGTTAATGTTTCCTGGTGTCAACTTGTATTATTTCAGTAGACATTGAAATGAGGATGCATCTTGCTGCCTTTCCAATGAAGCAAGTTTAATTTAGTAATATGTGAAAAACCATCCCTACAAAGGTGTTAATCAGAGACTTGGCTTTGTGGACACTTTTCAGAGAACAAATTTGTTAGCATTAAAATAAAGCCAGAAATGAAGAGCTGTTTAATCACTCAATTGGATTTTTTTGCCAGCATATTTCTTTTTCTCTGCAACCCACTGCTAAATTGTGCTTCCTAGCTGTTTTTATAAAATCACTGAATCAAATCTAACTCTGATTACATCAGAGAAGGCTAGGTACCCTACACAATAAGAGGGGGTTTGAAATTTTGACTTGTCTACTTAAATATCACCAAAATCTGATCACAAGGTCAATTACGTCCCTGGGTAGGATTTAACCACCAACTTTTTGGTTAATAGCCGTACACACTAACCAATTGCGCCACAGAGACACTTTGCAAAAAGTACATACTGACAAAGGCTAATAAGCATTCATCTAGAACGTTTCCTAGAAAAACTTTAAAAAGTCAATAATCTGGAGAGTTTTTGTAAGATGTTTCTTCCATCAACCAACAAAGAAACACATTGGTACTTTCCCATGATGAGTGAGTGCTTCAGGATCTCTTGCACTTACATGTGCAGCAGAGTACTGCAATGGAAGCATGCTGGGCCCATAACCCAGAGGTAGGCAGATTGAAACTATCCTTTGCTATATGCATTTTTTTTGTTAATTAAAGTAATCCAAAACTGGGATGGATATTTTTGCTCTTTTATTTTTACTTAAAGTACAATAACTTTTACCATTTTAATTTGTTTTAATAGTATATTGACAGTATTGTTTTCTTTCAAAAATCCACTTAATTTTCTTTACCCTATTATTAAAATGGTAATTGACAAAAACAAACTACATTGTCACCAGAAGAGCAATACAAAATGTACAAGTGATATATTAAAATCATCTTTCCAGGTTGAATTTCAATGATGCATTGGGGCAACGATTTTGTGAGAAACATCTTCACCCTTAAATAAAGATTTTCTTAATTCCTTACCTGTGTGCTAATTAGATATCACCTTGTTTTCACATTAAACAGACTTCCACACGAGAAAGCAGCAAGGATGCAGTGGCGTTAATGTTTCCTGGTGTCAACCTGTATTATTTCAGTAGACATTGAAATGAGGATACATCTTGCTGCCTTTCCAATGAAGCAAGTTTAATTTAGTAATAGGTGAAAAACCATCCCTACAAAGGTGTTAATCAGAGACTTGGCTTTGTGGACACTTTTCAGAGAACAAATTTGTTAGCATAAAAATAAAGCCAGAAAATGAAGAGCTGTTTAATCACGCAATTTGATTTTTTTGCCAGCATATTTCTTTTTCTCTGCAACCCACTGCTAAATTGTGCTTCCTAGATGTTTTTATAAAATCACTGAATCAAATCTAACTCTGATTACATAAGAGAAGGCCAGGTACCCTACACCATAACAGGGGGTATGAAATTTGACTTGTCTACTTAAAGATCACCAAAATCTGATAACAAGGTCAATTACGTCCCTGGGTGGGATTGAACCACCAACCTTTTGGTTAATAGCCGTACACACTAACTGATTGCGCCACAGAGACACTTTGCAAAAGTACATACTGACAAATGCTAATAAGCATTCATCTAAAACGTTTCCTAGAAAAACTTAAAAAAGTCAATAATCTGGAGCGTTTTTGTAAGATGTTTCTTCTATCAACCAACGAAGAAACACATTGGTACTTTCCCATGATGAGTGAGTGCTTCAGGATCTCTTGCACTTACATGTGCAGCAGAGTACAGCAATGGAAGCATGCTG
Source organism: Pseudophryne corroboree (assembly GCF_028390025.1). Lineage (NCBI taxonomy): Eukaryota > Metazoa > Chordata > Amphibia > Anura > Myobatrachidae > Pseudophryne > Pseudophryne corroboree. Next base: position 219,325 of record NW_026970528.1, read on the forward strand.
GGCCCATAACCCAGAGGTAGGCAGATTGAAACTATCCTCTGCTATATGCATTTTTTTGTTTGTTAATTAAAGTAATCCAAAACTGGGATTGATATTTTGGCTCTTTTATTTTTACTTAAAGTACAATAACTTTTACCATTTTAATTTGTTTTAATAGTATATTGACAGTATAGTTTTCTTTCAAAAATCCACTTAATTTTCTTTACCCTATTATTAAAATGGTAATTGACAAAAACAAACTACATTGTCACCAGAAGAGCAATACAAAATGTACAAGTGATATATTAAAATCATCTTTCCAGCTTGAATTTCAATGATGCATTGGGGCAACGATTTTGTGAGAAACATCTTCACCCTTAAATAAAGATTTTCTTAATTCCTTACCTGTGTGCTAATTAGATATCACCTTGGGGGTAATTCCAAGTTGATCGCAGCAGGATTTTTTAAAGCAATTGGGCAAAACCATGTGCACTGCAGGGGAGGCAGATATAACATGTGCAGAAAGAGTTAGATTTGGGTGGGTTATTTTATTTCTGTGCAGGGTAAATACTGGCTGCTTTATTTTTACACTGCAATTTAGATTGCAGATTGAACTCACCACACCCAAATCTAACTCTCTCTGCACATGTTATATCTGCCTCCCCTGCAGTGCACATGGTTTTGCCCAATTGCTAACAAAAATCCTGCTGCGATCAACTTGGAATTACCCCCCTTGTTTTCACATTAAACAGACTTCCACATGAGAAAGCAGCAAGGATGCAGTGGCGTTAATGTTTCCTGGTGTCAACCTGTATTATTTCAGTAGACATTGAAATGAGGATGCATCTTGCTGCCTTTCCAATGAAGCAAGTTTAATTTAGTAATAGGTGAAAAACCATCCTTACAAAGGTGTTAATCAGAGACTTGGCTTTGTGGACACTTTTCAGAGAACAAATTTGTTAGCATAAAAATAAAGCCAGAAAATAAAGAGCTGTTTAATCACTCAATTGGATTTTTCTGCCAGCATATTTTTGTTCTCTGCAACCCACTGCTAAATTGTGCTTCCTAGCTGTTTTTATAAAATCACTGAATCAAATCTAACTCTGATAACATCAGAGAAGGCCAGGTACCCTACACCATAACAGGGGGTTTGAAATTTTGACTTGTCTACTTAAAGATCACCAAAATCTGATAACAAGGTCAATTAGGTCCCTGGGTGGGATTGAACCACCAACCTTTTGGTTAATAGCCGTACATACTAACTGATTGCGCCACAGAGACACTTTGCAAAAGTCCATACTGACAAAGGCTAATAAGCATTCATCTAAAACGTTTCCTAGAAAAACTTTAAAAAGTCAATAATCTGGAGAGTTTTTGTAAGATGTTTCTTCCATCAACCAACGAAGAAACACATTGGTACTTTCCCATGATGAGTGAGTGCTTCAGGATCTCTTGCACTTACATGTGCAGCAGAGTACTGCAATGGAAGCATGCTGGGCCCATAACCCAGAGGTAGGCAGATTGAAACTATCCTCTGCTATATGCATTTTTTTTTGTTAATTAAAGTAATCCAAAACTGGGATTGATATTTTGTCTCTTTTATTTTTACTTAAAGTACAATAACTTTTACCATTTTAATTTGTTTTAATAGTATATTGACAGTATTGTTTTCTTTCAAAAATCCACTTAATTTTCTTTACCCTATTATTAAAATGGTAATTGACAAAAACAAACTACATTGTCACCAGAAGAGCAATACAAAATGTACAAGTGATATATTAAAATCATCTTTCCAGCTTGAATTTCAATGATGCATTGGGGCAACGATTTTGTGAGAAACATCTTCACCCTTAAATAAAGATTTTCTTAATTCCTTACCTGTGTGCTAATTAGATATCACCTTGTTTTAACATTAAACAGACTTCCACATGAGAAAGCAGCAAGGATGCAGTGGCGTTAATGTTTCCTGGTGTCAACCTGTATTATTTCAGTAGACATTGAAATGAGGATGCATCTTGCTGCCTTTCCAATGAAGCAAGTTTAATTTAGTAATAGGTGAAAAACCATCCTTACAAAGGTGTTAATCAGAGACTTGGCTTTGTGGACACTTTTCAGAGAACAAATTTGTTAGCATAAAAATAAAGCCAGAAAATAAAGAGCTGTTTAATCACTCAATTGGATTTTTCTGCCAGCATATTTTTTTTCTCTGCAACCCACTGCTAAATTGTGCTTCCTAGCTGTTTTTATAAAATCACTGAATCAAATCTAACTCTGATAACATCAGAGAAGGCCAGGTACCCTACACCATAACAGGGGGTTTGAAATTTTGACTTGTCTACTTAAAGATCACCAAAATCTGATAACAAGGTCAATTAGGTCCCTGGGTGGGATTGAACCACCAACCTTTTGGTTAATAGCCATACATACTAACTGATTGCGCCACAGAGACACTTTGCAAAAGTCCATACTGACAAAGGCTAATAAGCATTCATCTAAAACGTTTCCTAGAAAAACTTTAAAAAGTCAATAATCTGGAGAGTTTTTGTAAGATGTTTCTTCCATCAACCAACGAAGAAACACATTGGTACTTTCCCATGATGAGTGAGTGCTTCAGGATCTCTTGCACTTACATGTGCAGCAGAGTACTGCAATGGAAGCATGCTGGGCCCATAACCCAGAGGTAGGCAGATTGAAACTATCCTCTGCTATATGCATTTTTTTTTGTTAATTAAAGTAATCCAAAACTGGGATTGATATTTTGTCTCTTTTATTTTTACTTAAAGTACAATAACTTTTACCATTTTAATTTGTTTTAATAGTATATTGACAGTATTGTTTTCTTTCAAAAATCCACTTCATTTTCTTTACCCTATTATTAAAATGGTAATTGACAAAAACAAACTACATTGTCACCAGAAGAGCAATACAAAATGTACAAGTGATATATTAAAATCATCTTTCCAGCTTGAATTTCAATGATGCATTGGGGCAACGATTTTGTGAGAAACATCTTCACCCTTAAATAAAGATTTTCTTAATTCCTTACCTGTGTGCTAATTAGATATCACCTTGTTTTCACATTAAACAGACTTCCACATTAGAAAGCAGCAAGGATGCAGTGGCGTTAATGTTTCCTGGTGTCAACCTGTATTATTTCAGTAGACATTGAAATGAGGATACATCTTGCTGCCTTTCCAATGAAGCAAGTTTAATTTAGTAATAGGTGAAAAACCATCCCTACAAAGGTGTTAATCAGAGACTTGGCTTTGTGGACACTTTTCAGAGAACAAATTTGTTAGCATAAAAATAAAGCCAGAAAATGAAGAGCTGTTTAATCACGCAATTTGTTTTTTTTGCCAGCATATTTCTTTTTCTCTGCAACCCACTGCTAAATTGTGCTTCCTAGATGTTTTTATAAAATCACTGAATCAAATCTAACTCTGATTACATCAGAGAAGGCCAGGTACCCTACACCATAACAGGGGGTTTGAAATTTTGACTTGTCTACTTAAAGATCACCAAAATCTGATAACAAGGTCAATTAGGTCCCTGGGTGGGATTGAACCACCAACCTTATGGTTAATAGCAGTACATACTAACTGATTGCGCCACAGAGACACTTTGCAAAAGTCCATCCTGACAAAGGCTAATAAGCATTCATCTAAAACGTTTCCTAGAAAAACTTTAAAAAGTCAATAATCTGGAGAGTTTTTGTAAGATGTTTCTTCCATCAACCAACGAAGAAACACATTGGTACTTTCCCATGATGAGTGAGTGCTTCAGGATCTCTTGCACTTACATGTGCAGCAGAGTACTGCAATGGAAGCATGCTGGGCCCATAACCCAGAGGTAGGCAGATTGAAACTATCCTCTGCTATATGCATTTTTTTTGTTAATTAAAGTAATCCAAAACTGGGATTGATATTTTGTCTCTTTTATTTTTACTTAAAGTACAATAACTTTTACCATTTTAATTTGTTTTAATAGTATATTGACAGTATTGTTTTCTTTCAAAAATCCACTTCATTTTCTTTACCCTATTATTAAAATGGTAATTGACAAAAACAAACTACATTGTCACCAGAAGAGCAATACAAAATGTACAAGTGATATATTAAAATCATCTTTCCAGCTTGAATTTCAATGATGCATTGGGGCAACGATTTTGTGAGAAACATCTTCACCCTTAAATAAAGATTTTCTTAATTCCTTACCTGTGTGCTAATTAGATATCACCTTGTTTTAACATTAAACAGACTTCCACATGAGAAAGCAGCAAGGATGCAGTGGCGTTAATGTTTCCTGGTGTCAACCTGTATTATTTCAGTAGACATTGAAATGAGGATGCATCTTGCTGCCTTTCCAATGAAGCAAGTTTAATTTAGTAATAGGTGAAAAACCATCCTTACAAAGGTGTTAATCAGAGACTTGGCTTTGTGGACACTTTTCAGAGAACAAATTTGTTAGCATAAAAATAAAGCCAGAAAATAAAGAGCTGTTTAATCACTCAATTGGATTTTTCTGCCAGCATATTTTTTTTCTCTGCAACCCACTGCTAAATTGTGCTTCCTAGCTGTTTTTATAAAATCACTGAATCAAATCTAACTCTGATAACATCAGAGAAGGCCAGGTACCCTACACCATAACAGGGGGTTTGAAATTTTGACTTGTCTACTTAAAGATCACCAAAATCTGATAACAAGGTCAATTAGGTCCCTGGGTGGGATTGAACCACCAACCTTTTGGTTAATAGCCATACATACTAACTGATTGCGCCACAGAGACACTTTGCAAAAGTCCATACTGACAAAGGCTAATAAGCATTCATCTAAAACGTTTCCTAGAAAAACTTTAAAAAGTCAATAATCTGGAGAGTTTTTGTAAGATGTTTCTTCCATCAACCAACGAAGAAACACATTGGTACTTTCCCATGATGAGTGAGTGCTTCAGGATCTCTTGCACTTACATGTGCAGCAGAGTACTGCAATGGAAGCATGCTGGGCCCATAACCCAGAGGTAGGCAGATTGAAACTATCCTCTGCTATATGCATTTTTTTTTGTTAATTAAAGTAATCCAAAACTGGGATTGATATTTTGTCTCTTTTATTTTTACTTAAAGTACAATAACTTTTACCATTTTAATTTGTTTTAATAGTATATTGACAGTATTGTTTTCTTTCAAAAATCCACTTCATTTTCTTTACCCTATTATTAAAATGGTAATTGACAAAAACAAACTACATTGTCACCAGAAGAGCAATACAAAATGTACAAGTGATATATTAAAATCATCTTTCCAGCTTGAATTTCAATGATGCATTGGGGCAACGATTTTGTGAGAAACATCTTCACCCTTAAATAAAGATTTTCTTAATTCCTTACCTGTGTGCTAATTAGATATCACCTTGTTTTCACATTAAACAGACTTCCACATTAGAAAGCAGCAAGGATGCAGTGGCGTTAATGTTTCCTGGTGTCAACCTGTATTATTTCAGTAGACATTGAAATGAGGATACATCTTGCTGCCTTTCCAATGAAGCAAGTTTAATTTAGTAATAGGTGAAAAACCATCCCTACAAAGGTGTTAATCAGAGACTTGGCTTTGTGGACACTTTTCAGAGAACAAATTTGTTAGCATAAAAATAAAGCCAGAAAATGAAGAGCTGTTTAATCACGCAATTTGTTTTTTTTGCCAGCATATTTCTTTTTCTCTGCAACCCACTGCTAAATTGTGCTTCCTAGATGTTTTTATAAAATCACTGAATCAAATCTAACTCTGATTACATCAGAGAAGGCCAGGTACCCTACACCATAACAGGGGGTTTGAAATTTTGACTTGTCTACTTAAAGATCACCAAAATCTGATAACAAGGTCAATTAGGTCCCTGGGTGGGATTGAACCACCAACCTTATGGTTAATAGCAGTACATACTAACTGATTGCGCCACAGAGACACTTTGCAAAAGTCCATACTGACAAAGGCTAATAAGCATTCATCTAAAACGTTTCCTAGAAAAACTTTAAAAAGTCAATAATCTGGAGAGTTTTTGTAAGATGTTTCTTCCATCAACCAACGAAGAAACACATTGGTACTTTCCCATGATGAGTGAGTGCTTCAGGATCTCTTGCACTTACATGTGCAGCAGAGTACTGCAATGGAAGCATGCTGGGCCCATAACCCAGAGGTAGGCAGATTGAAACTATCCTCTGCTATATGCATTTTTTTTGTTAATTAAAGTAATCCAAAACTGGGATTGATATTTTGTCTCTTTTATTTTTACTTAAAGTACAATAACTTTTACCATTTTAATTTGTTTTAATAGTATATTGACAGTATTGTTTTCTTTCAAAAATCCACTTCATTTTCTTTACCCTATTATTAAAATGGTAATTGACAAAAACAAACTACATTGTCACCAGAAGAGCAATACAAAATGTACAAGTGATATATTAAAATCATCTTTCCAGCTTGAATTTCAATGATGCATTGGGGCAACGATTTTGTGAGAAACATCTTCACCCTTAAATAAAGATTTTCTTAATTCCTTACCTGTGTGCTAATTAGATATCACCTTGTTTTCACATTAAACAGACTTCCACATTAGAAAGCAGCAAGGATGCAGTGGCGTTAATGTTTCCTGGGTTCAACCTGTATTATTTCAGTAGACATTGAAATGAGGATACATCTTGCTGCCTTTCCAATGAAGCAAGTTTAATTTAGTAATAGGTGAAAAACCATCCCTACAAAGGTGTTAATCAGAGACTTGGCTTTGTGGACACTTTTCAGAGAACAAATTTGTTAGCATAAAAATAAAGCCAGAAAATGAAGAGCTGTTTAATCACGCAATTTGGTTTTTTTGCCAGCATATTTCTTTTTCTCTGCAACCCACTGCTAAATTGTGCTTCCTAGATGTTTTTATAAAATCACTGAATCAAATCTAACTCTGATTACATCAGAGAAGGCCAGGTACCCTACACCATAACAGAGGGTATGAAATTTGACTTGTCTACTTAAAGATCACCAAAATCTGATAACAAGGTCAATTACGTCCCTGGGTGGGATTGAACCACCAACCTTTTGGTTAATAGCCGTACACACTAACTGATTGCGCCACAGAGACACTTTGCTAAACGTACATACTGACAAATGCTAATAAGCATTCATCTAAAACGTTTCCTAGAAAAACTTAAAAAAGTCAATAATCTGGAGAGTTTTTGTAAGATGTTTCTTCTATCAACCAACGAAGAAACACATTGGTACTTTCCCATGATGAGTGAGTGCTTCAGGATCTCTTGCACTTACATGTGCAGCAGAGTACAGCAATGGAAGCATGCTGGGCCCATAACCCAGAGGTAGGCAGATTGAAACTATCCTCTGCTATATGCATTTTTTTGTTTGTTAATTAAAGTAATCCAAAACTGGGATTGATATTTTGGCTCTTTTATTTTTACTTAAAGTACAATAACTTTTACCATTTTAATTTGTTTTAATAGTATATTGACAGTATTGTTTTCTTTCAAAAATCCACTTAATTTTCTTTACCCTATTATTAAAATGGTAATTGACAAAAACAAACTACATTGTCACCAGAAGAGCAATACAAAATGTACAAGTGATATATTAAAATCATCTTTCCAGCTTGAATTTCAATGATGCATTGGGGCAACGATTTTGTGAGAAACATCTTCACCCTTAAATAAAGATTTTCTTAATTCCTTACCTGTGTGCTAATTAGATATCACCTTGTTTTCACATTAAACAGACTTCCACATGAGAAAGCAGCAAGGATGCAGTGGCGTTAATGTTTCCTGGTGTCAACCTGTATTATTTCAGTAGACATTGAAATGAGGATGCATCTTGCTGCCTTTCCAATGAAGCAAGTTTAATTTAGTAATAGGTGAAAAACCATCCTTACAAAGGTGTTAATCAGAGACTTGGCTTTGTGGACACTTTTCAGAGAACAAATTTGTTAGCATAAAAATAAAGCCAGAAAATAAAGAGCTGTTTAATCACTCAATTGGATTTTTCTGCCAGCATATTTTTTTTCTCTGCAACCCACTGCTAAATTGTGCTTCCTAGCTGTTTTTATAAAATCACTGAATCAAATCTAACTCTGATAACATCAGAGAAGGCCAGGTACCCTTCACCATAACAGGGGGTTTGAAATTTTGACTTGTCTACTTAAAGATCACCAAAATCTGATAACAAGGTCAATTAGGTCCCTGGGTGGGATTGAACCACCAACCTTTTGGTTAATAGCCATACATACTAACTGATTGCGCCACAGAGACACTTTGCAAAAGTACGTACTGACAAAGGCTAATAAGCATTCATCTAAAACGTTTCCTAGAAAAACTTTAAAAAGTCAATAATCTGGAGAGTTTTTGTAAGATGTTTCTTCCATCAACCAACGAAGAAACACATTGGTACTTTCCCATGATGAGTGAGTGCTTCAGGATCTCTTGCACTTACATGTGCAGCAGAGTACTGCAATGGAAGCATGCTGGGCCCATAACCCAGAGGTAGGCAGATTGAAACTATCCTCTGCTATATGCATTTTTTTTGTTAATTAAAGTAATCCAAAACTGGGATTGATATTTTGTCTCTTTTATTTTTACTTAAAGTACAATAACTTTTACCATTTTAATTTGTTTTAATAGTATATTGACAGTATTGTTTTCTTTCAAAAATCCACTTCATTTTCTTTACCCTATTATTAAAATGGTAATTGACAAAAAAACTACATTGTCACCAGAAGAGCAATACAAAATGTACAAGTGATATATTAAAATCATCTTTCCAGCTTGAATTTCAATGATGCATTGGGGCAACAATTTTGTGAGAAACATCTTCACCCTTAAATAAAGATTTTCGTAATTCCTTACCTGTGTGCTAATTAGATATCACCTTGTTTTCACATTAAACAGACTTCCACATGAGAAAGCAGCAAGGATGCAGTGGCGTTTATGTTTCCTGGTGTCAACCTGTATTATTTCAGTAGACATTGAAATGAGGATGCATCTTGCTGCCTTTCCAATGAAGCAAGTTTAATTTAGTAATAGGTGAAAAACCATCCTTACAAAGGTGTTAATCAGAGACTTGGCTTTGTGGACACTTTTCAGAGAACAAATTTGTTAGCATAAAAATAAAGCCAGAAAATGAAGAGCTGTTTAATCACTCAATTGGATTTTTCTGCCAGCATATTTTTTTTCTCTGCAACCCACTGCTAAATTGTGCTTCCTAGCTGTTTTTTATAAAATCACTGAATCAAATCTAACTCTGATTACATCAGAGAAGGCCAGGTACCCTACACAATAAGAGGGGGTTTGAAATTTTGACTTGTCTACTTAAATATCACCAAAATGTGATCACAAGGTCAATTATGTCCCTGGGTGGGATTGAACCACCAACCTTTTGGTTAATAGCCGAACACACTAACCGATTGCGCCACCGAGACACTTTGCAAACAGTACATACTGACAAAGGCTAATAAGCATACATCTAGAACGTTTCCTAGAAAAACATTAAAAAATCAATAATCTGGAGAGTTTTTGTAAGATGTTTCTTCCATCAACCAATGAATAAACACATTGGTACTTTCCCATGATGAGTGAGTGCTTCAGGATCTCTTGCACTTACATGTGCAGCAGAGTACTGCAATGGAAGCATGCTGGACCCATAACCCAGAGGTAGGCAGATTGAAACTATCCTTTGCTATATGCATTTTTTTTTGTTAATTTAAGTAATCAAAACTGGGATTGATATTTTTGCTCTTTTATTTTTACTTAAAGTACAATAACTTTTACCATTTTAATTTGTTTTAATAGTATATTGACAGTATAGTTTTCTTTCAAAAATCCACTTAATTTTCTTTACCCTATTATTAAAATGGTAATTGACAAAAAAAACTACATTGTCACCAGAAGAGCAATACAAAATGTACAAGTGATATATTAAAATCATCTTTCCAGCTTGAATTTCAATGATGCATTGGGTCAACAATTTTGTGAGAAACATCTTCACCCTTAAATAAAGATTTTCTTAATTCCTTACCTGTGTGCTAATTAGATATCACCTTGTTTTCACATTAAACAGACTTCCACATGAGAAAGCAGCAAGGATGCAGTGGCGTTAATGTTTCCTGGTGTCAACCTGTATTATTTCAGTAGACATTGAAATGAGGATGCATCTTGCTGCCTTTCCAATGAAGCAAGTTTAATTTAGTAATAGGTGAAAAACCATCCCTACAAAGGTGTTAATCAGAGACTTGGCTTTGTGGACACTTTTCAGAGAACAAATTTGTTAGCATAAAAATAAAGCCAGAAAATAAAGAGCTGTTTAATCACGCAATTTGATTTTTTTGCCAGCATATTTCTTTTTCTCTGCAACCCACTGCTAAATTGTGCTTCCTAGATGTTTTTATAAAATCACTGAATCAAATCTAACTCTGATTACATCAGAGAAGGCCAGGTACCCTACACCATAACAGGGGGTATGAAATTTGACTTGTCTACTTAAAGATCACCAAAATCTGATAACAAGGTCAATTAGGTCCCTGGGTGGGATTGAACCACCAACCTTTTAGTTAATAGCCGTACATACTAACTGATTGCGCCACAGAGACACTTTGCAAAAGTTCATACTGACAAAGGCTAATAAGCATTCATCTAAAACGTTTCCTAGAAAAACTTTAAAAAGTCAATAATCTGGAGAGTTTTTGTAAGATGTTTCTTCCATCAACCAACGAAGAAACACATTGGTACTTTCCCATGATGAGTGAGTGCTTCAGGATCTCTTGCACTGACATGGGCAGCAGAGTACTGCAATGGAAGCATGCTGGACCCATAACCCAGAGGTAGGCAGATTGAAACTATCCTTTGCTATATGCATTTTTTTTGTTAATTTAAGTAATCAAAACTGGGATTGATATTTTTGCTCTTTTATTTTTACTTAAAGTACAAAAACTTTTACCATTTTAATTTGTTTTAATAGTATATTGACAGTATAGTTTTCTTTCAAAAATCCACTTAATTTTCTTTACCCTGTTATTAAAATGGTAATTGACAAAAAAACTACATTGTCACCAGAAGAGCAATACAAAATGTACAAGTGATATATTAAAATCATCTTTCCAGCTTGAATTTCAATGATGCATTGGGGCAACAATTTTGTGAGAAACATCTTCACCCTTAAATAAAGATTTTCGTAATTCCTTACCTGTGTGCTAATTAGATATCACCTTGTTTTCACATTAAACAGACTTCCACATGAGAAAGCAGCAAGGATGCAGTGGCGTTTATGTTTCCTGGTGTCAACCTGTATTATTTCAGTAGACATTGAAATGAGGATGCATCTTGCTGCCTTTCCAATGAAGCAAGTTTAATTTAGTAATAGGTGAAAAACCATCCTTACAAAGGTGTTAATCAGAGACTTGGCTTTGTGGACACTTTTCAGAGAACAAATTTGTTAGCATAAAAATAAAGCCAGAAAATGAAGAGCTGTTTAATCACTCAATTGGATTTTTCTGCCAGCATATTTTTTTTCTCTGCAACCCACTGCTAAATTGTGCTTCCTAGCTGTTTTTTATAAAATCACTGAATCAAATCTAACTCTGATTACATCAGAGAAGGCCAGGTACCCTACACAATAAGAGGGGGTTTGAAATTTTGACTTGTCTACTTAAATATCACCAAAATGTGATCACAAGGTCAATTATGTCCCTGGGTGGGATTGAACCACCAACCTTTTGGTTAATAGCCGAACACACTAACCGATTGCGCCACCGAGACACTTTGCAAACAGTACATACTGACAAAGGCTAATAAGCATACATCTAGAACGTTTCCTAGAAAAACATTAAAAAATCAATAATCTGGAGAGTTTTTGTAAGATGTTTCTTCCATCAACCAATGAATAAACACATTGGTACTTTCCCATGATGAGTGAGTGCTTCAGGATCTCTTGCACTTACATGTGCAGCAGAGTACTGCAATGGAAGCATGCTGGACCCATAACCCAGAGGTAGGCAGATTGAAACTATCCTTTGCTATATGCATTTTTTTTTTGTTAATTTAAGTAATCAAAACTGGGATTGATATTTTTGCTCTTTTATTTTTACTTAAAGTACAATAACTTTTACCATTTTAATTTGTTTTAATAGTATATTGACAGTATAGTTTTCTTTCAAAAATCCACTTAATTTTCTTTACCCTATTATTAAAATGGTAATTGACAAAAAAAACTACATTGTCACCAGAAGAGCAATACAAAATGTACAAGTGATATATTAAAATCATCTTTCCAGCTTGAATTTCAATGATGCATTGGGTCAACAATTTTGTGAGAAACATCTTCACCCTTAAATAAAGATTTTCTTAATTCCTTACCTGTGTGCTAATTAGATATCACCTTGTTTTCACATTAAACAGACTTCCACATGAGAAAGCAGCAAGGATGCAGTGGCGTTAATGTTTCCTGGTGTCAACCTGTATTATTTCAGTAGACATTGAAATGAGGATGCATCTTGCTGCCTTTCCAATGAAGCAAGTTTAATTTAGTAATAGGTGAAAAACCATCCCTACAAAGGTGTTAATCAGAGACTTGGCTTTGTGGACACTTTTCAGAGAACAAATTTGTTAGCATAAAAATAAAGCCAGAAAATAAAGAGCTGTTTAATCACGCAATTTGATTTTTTTGCCAGCATATTTCTTTTTCTCTGCAACCCACTGCTAAATTGTGCTTCCTAGATGTTTTTATAAAATCACTGAATCAAATCTAACTCTGATTACATCAGAGAAGGCCAGGTACCCTACACCATAACAGGGGGTATGAAATTTGACTTGTCTACTTAAAGATCACCAAAATCTGATAACAAGGTCAATTAGGTCCCTGGGTGGGATTGAACCACCAACCTTTTAGTTAATAGCCGTACATACTAACTGATTGCGCCACAGAGACACTTTGCAAAAGTTCATACTGACAAAGGCTAATAAGCATTCATCTAAAACGTTTCCTAGAAAAACTTTAAAAAGTCAATAATCTGGAGAGTTTTTGTAAGATGTTTCTTCCATCAACCAACGAAGAAACACATTGGTACTTTCCCATGATGAGTGAGTGCTTCAGGATCTCTTGCACTTACATGTGCAGCAGAGTACTGCAATGGAAGCATGCTGGGCCCATAACCCAGAGGTAGGCAGATTGAAACTATCCTCTGCTATATGCATTTTTTTTTGTTAATTAAAGTAATCCAAAACTGGGATTGATATTTTGGCTCTTTTATTTTTACTTAAAGTACAATAACTTTTACCATTTTAATTTGTTTTAATAGTATATTGACAGTATTGTTTTCTTTCAAAAATCCACTTCATTTTCTTTACCCTATTATTAAAATGGTAATTGACAAAAACAAACTACATTGTCACCAGAAGAGCAATACAAAATGTACAAGTGATATATTAAAATCATCTTTCCAGCTTGAATTTCAATGATGCATTGGGGCAACGATTTTGTGAGAAACATCTTCACCCTTAAATAAAGATTTTCTTAATTCCTTACCTGTGTGCTAATTAGATATCACCTTGTTTTCATATTAAACAGACTTCCACATGAGAAAGCAGCAAGGATGCAGTGGCGTTAATGTTTCCTGGTGTCAACCTGTATTATTTCAGTAGACATTGAAATGAGGATGCATCTTGCTGCCTTTCCAATGAAGCAAGTTTAATTTAGTAATAGGTGAAAAACCATCCTTACAAAGGTGTTAATCAGAGACTTGGCTTTGTGGACACTTTTCAGAGAACAAATTTGTTAGCATAAAAATAAAGCCAGAAAATAAAGAGCTGTTTAATCACTCAATTGGATTTTTCTGCCAGCATGTTTTTTTTCTCTGCAACCCACTGCTAAATTGTGCTTCCTAGCTGTTTTTATAAAATCACTGAATCAAATCTAACTCTGATTACATCAGAGAAGGCCAAGTACCCTACACCATAACAGGGGGTTTGAAATTTTGACTTGTCTACTTAAAGATCACCAAAATCTGATAACAAGGTCAATTAGGTCCCTGGGTGGGATTGAACCACCAACCTTTTGGTTAATAGCCGTACATACTAACTGATTGCGCCACAGAGACACTTTGCAAAAGTCCATACTGACAAAGGCTAATAAGCATTCATCTAAAACGTTTCCTAGCAAAACTTTAAAAAGTCAATAATCTGGAGAGTTTTTGTAAGATGTTTCTTCCATCAACCAACGAAGAAACACATTGGTACTTTCCCGTGATGAGTGAGTGCTTCAGGATCTCTTGCACTTACATGTGCAGCAGAGTACAGCAATGGAAGCATGCTGGACCCATAACCCAGAGGTAGACAGATTGAAACTATCTTCTGCTGTATGCTTTTTTTGTTGTTAATTAAAGTAATCCAAAACTGGGATTGATATTTTGGCTCTTTTATTTTTACTTAAAGTACAATAACTTTTACCATTTTAATTTGTTTTAATAGTATATTGACAGTATTGTTGTCTTTCAAAAATCCACTTAATTTTATTTACCCTATTATTAAATGGTAATTGACAAAAACAAACTACATTGTCACCAGAAGAGCAATACAAAATGTACAAGTGATATATTAAAATCATCTTTCCAGCTTGAATTTCAATGATGCATTGGGGCAACGATTTTGTGAGAAACATCTTCACCCTTAAATAAAGATTTTCTTAATTCCTTACCTGTGTGCTAATTAGATATCACCTTGTTTTCACATTAAACAGACTTCCACATGAGAAAGCAGCAAGGATGCAGTGGCGTTAATGTTTCCTGGTGTCAACCTGTATTATTTCAGTAGACATTGAAATGAGGATGCATCTTGCTGCCTTTCCAATGAAGCAAGTTTAATTTAGTAATAGGTGAAAAACCATCCTTACAAAGGTGTTAATCAGAGACTTGGCTTTGTGGACACTTTTCAGAGAACAAATTTGTTAGCATAAAAATAAAGCCAGAAAATAAAGAGCTGTTTAATCACTCAATTGGATTTTTCTGCCAGCATATTTTTTTTCTCTGCAACCCACTGCTAAATTGTGCTTCCTAGCTGTTTTTATAAAATCACTGAATCAAATCTAACTCTGATTACATCAGAGAAGGCCAGGTACCCTACACCATCACACGGGGTTTGAAATTTTGACTTGTCTACTTAAATATCACCAAAATCTGATCACAAGGTTAATTACGTCCCTGGGTGGGATTGAACCACCAACCTTTTGGTTAATAGCCAAACACACTAACCGATTGCGCCACAGAGACACTTTGCAAAAAGTACATACTGACAAAGGCTAATAAGCATACATCTAGAACGTTTCCTAGAAAAACATTAAAAAATCAATAATCTGGAGAGTTTTTGTAAGATGTTTCTTCCATCAACCAACGAATAAACACATTGGTACTTTCCCATGATGAGTGAGTGCTTCAGGATCTCTTGCACTGACATGGGCAGCAGAGTACTGCAATGGAAGCATGCTGGACCCATAACCCAGAGGTAGGCAGATTGAAACTATCCTTTGCTATATGCATTTTTTTTGTTAATTTAAGTAATCAAAACTGGGATTGATATTTTTGCTCTTTTATTTTTACTTAAAGTACAAAAACTTTTACCATTTTAATTTGTTTTAATAGTATATTGACAGTATAGTTTTCTTTCAAAAATCCACTTAATTTTCTTTACCCTGTTATTAAAATGGTAATTGACAAAAAAACTACATTGTCACCAGAAGAGCAATACAAAATGTACAAGTGATATATTAAAATCATCTTTCCAGCTTGAATTTCAATGATGCATTGGGGCAACAATTTTGTGAGAAACATCTTCACCCTTAAATAAAGATTTTCGTAATT